>NW_022196904.1:55699442-55707903 GCF_008632895.1 Mastomys coucha
AAAAAAAAAAAAAAAAAAAAAGGCCAAACTCCAGAGATCCTCCAAAGGTTTGCAATACTCCAAGGAGGTTTGTTCAAAAAACAACAAAACAAAACAAAACACCAAAAATCCCAAAAAAACAAAAACCAAATTAATACAATAATAGCAACAGCAACAAAACCCTGTGGAGTCTTGGTAAGAATGATGAGTTATATGGCATTTTGACATGTCTGACTTCCATCCTTTCTTCCCAACCTGTTACCAGAAGGCACATTTGAAAGATACATATGAGTTAAAAGAGGAGGGATAGAAAGTCACTTTTCATGCACATAGTAATAAAAGAGCTGGAATAACTGTGTAAAAACACCAGATATAAGAAACTTTCGCAGGGCAGTGGTGGCGCATGCCTTTAATCCCAGTACTTGGGAGACAGAGGCAGGCAGATTTCTGAGTTCGAGGCCAGCCTGGTCTACAGAATGAGTTCCAGGACAGCCAGTCCTACACAGAGAAACCCTGTCTCGAAAAACCAAAAAAAAGAAAGAAAGAAAGAAAGAAAGAAAGAAAGAAAGAAAGAAAGAAAGAAAGAAAGAAAGAAAGTTTCAGGAACAAAGTTGTTACAGAAGAAACAAAGGCATTATACAAAGATGAAGGGGACAATCTGCCAAGAAAACATCATAATTAGGAACAATGTGTAAGTGACTGAGCCCAACAGTACACAAACGAGCCCTCTGGGATGTGGTTCTTCCTTTGGTAGAAGGCCCACACCTTTATTCCTAAAGGGTCTGGACCATTAGTAGCCTTTCCTTAGCAAAGATTGAGTTTTCCATTGTCTTGAAGCACAGAATACAGCATCACTATGAGATGCCATGAGGGATGTCTTCATTTCAGACAGTCTCTTCCTCACTTCCATTGTAATCAGCATCAGCGATCCCCAGTGTGAGCTGGGAGTCAGGATCCACCACCCCCACCCAGCACAGTAACTCCTTTCTTTGTTGATTCCAAGGGGTGAGGAGTCCAAAGTGCCTGTTTTTCCAGCTCAATGGAGCCATTTTGTGTCTCCTGATCAAAGCATTTTTCCCTTTGGCTCTAAGGCCTCTAGGACAACAGAACACATGTTCACAGGGACAGAGAGCAATAATTCTTTTGCCACGGAGGCACTGGGGTTTCCAGTGAATGGTGCTCTCTCATTTCCTTTCCACAATTCTTGGATCTACAAATCCTGATTCTGGAAGATGGCAAGCTTTGCTGAAAGCTAGTCCAGAACATTGGTAACTTTGTGGAGAACCTTGACCAGCTGTGCAAGGCATCCCCACATAGCTGGTATTATAACATTCAAAAGGTCCTTTCAACATTCTGTCATGATAGCTGTTTCAGCATGGTAGGTGTTACAGTCTAGATGCATGTCCCTCAAAATGTATATATTGATGCCCTTTACTGGTGATGGTATTGGGTATTGGAACTTTGGGGGAGTTAAAACTTTCCCAGCACAGACTGGTGACATAAAAGGCTGCTTTCTCCTTCCACCACCAGATTATGAACCACCAGTGGGCTCTCGCCAAACCCCAATCTGCCAATGAGTTGACCTCAGACTTGCCAGCCTCTAGAACTAGGAAAAATAGATCAGTAAGTCATCAGTTTGTGGCATTTGACCAAGTCATGGAGAACATGATAAACTCAGTGGGCTCATTGCTAGGTTCCATTTTCTGGAGAGTGAGTTTCCTGCTCAGAAGCCATGCTAGCACTGGAGGAGGTCTTTTGTAAGTCTACGTATTAGATTTGGAAGGAGCGCTATGCACAGGGAGGTAAATCCATGTTCAAACTAATTACCCATGCCACTCAGAACAGAGCATCATTTCTCCACTGTGGAAGAGACTCGATATAATTTACCTGCCTCCAAGTAGCTGGGTGATTATCCCAGGGAGTGGCTTACATCAGGGGTCAGTAGTCGTTGCTGCAGAAAGATTGGGCAATTGGCAATAGCTGAAGCCACGATAGCCGTGGTTGTACATGTTTGTGGAAGTACCTGTTTGTGATGGTTTGAATATGCTTGGCCTGGGAGTGGCACTATTAGGAGGTGTGGCTTTGTTGGAGGAAGTGTGTCCTTGTGGGTGTGGGCTTTAACACCCCTGTCCTAGCTGCCTGAAAGCCAGTCTTCTCCTAGAGGCCTTCAGATGAAGATGTAGAACTCTCAGTTCCTCCTGCACCATGCCTGCCTGGATGCTGCCATGCTCCTGCCTTGATGAAAATAGACTGGCCCTCTGAACCTGTAAGCCAGCCCAAATTAAACGTTGTCTTTATAAGAGTGCCTTGGTCATGGTGTCTGCTCACAGCAATGAAACCCTAACTAAGACAATGCTGAGCCTCTCTCTGTTCCTGGCTATACAGCTACTTTGTTCAGCTGCTCACCAGGCAATGACCACAATGATTGGGAAAAAAAGACTGACTTATTTCCACAGAAGGTGGCACCTTAGACACTTGGTATTAAAAGTCCCCCTTTGCTTTTCATTATTTGGTGATCATTTATCAGGTCACAAATACCTTCTTGTCACCATTTTTTTCTTTTTCTTTTTTTAATTAGATATTTTCTTTAATTTCAAATTATATCCCCTTTCCTGGTTTTCCCTCCAAAAAAAAAAAAAAAAAAAAAAACCCTGTCCTCCCCACCCCCTGCTCACCAACCCACCCTCTCCTGCTTCCTGGCTCTGGCATTCCCCTATAGTGGGGCATAGAGCCTTCATAGGACCAAGGGCCTCTCCTCCCATTGATGACCGACAAGGCCATCCTCTGTTATATATGCAGCTGGAGCCATGAGTCCCACCATGTGTACTCTTTGATTGGTGGTTTAGTCCTTGGGAGCTCTGAAGGCACTAGTTAGTTCATATTGTTGTTTCTCCTCAGGGGCTGTAAACCTCTTCAGCTCCTTGGGTCCTTTCTCTAGCTCCTTCATTGGAGACCCTGTGCTCAGTCCAATGGATGGCTGTGAGCCTCTACTTCTGTCTTAGTCAGGCACTGGTAGAGCCTCTCAGGAGACAGCTATATCAGGCTCCTGTCAGCCAGCACTTCCTGGCATCCACAATAGTGTCTGGGTTTGGTGATTGAATATGGGAAGGATTCCCAGGTGGAGCAGTCTCTGGATTGTCCTTCCTTCAGTCTCTGCTCCATAGAGAGCAGAGTTCAGTCTCTGAAACTCCTTCCATGTGTATTTTGTTCCCCCTTCTAAGAAGGATCAAAATATCCATACTTTGGTCTTCCTTCTTTCTTGAGTTTCTTGTGGTTTGTGGATTGTATCCTGGGTATTCCGAGATTCTGGGCTAATATTCACTTATCAGTGAGTGCATACCATGTGTGTTCTTTTGTGATTGGGTTACCTCACTCAGGATGATATTCTCCAGATCCATCCATTTCCCTAAGAATTTCATAAATTCATTATTTTTAATCACTAAGTAGTACTCCATTGTGTAAATGCACCACATTTTCTGTATCCATTCCTCTGTTGAGGGACATCTGGATTGTTTCCAGCTTATGGCTACTATAAATAAGGCTGCTATGAACATAGTGGAGCATGTGTCCTTATTACATGTTGAAGCATCTTCTGGGTATATGTCCAGGAGTGGTATAGCTGGATCCTCAGATAGTACTATGTCCAATTTCCTGAGGAACCGCCAAACTGATTTCCAGAGTGATTTCCACCAGCAATGAAGGAGTATTCCTCTCTCTCCACAACCTCATCAGCATCTGCTGTGACCTGAGTTTATGATCTAGTGAAAGATATGTATGACAAGAACTTCAAGTCTCTGAAGAAAGAAATCGAAGAAGATCTCAGAAGATGGAAAGATCTCCCATGCTCATGAGTTGGCAGGATTAATATAGTAAAAATGGCCATCTTGCCAAAAGCAATCTATAGATTCAATGCAATCCCCATCAAAATTCCAACTCAATTCTTCACAGAGTTGAAAAGAGCAATTTGCAAATTCACCTGGAATAACAAAAAACCTACGATAGTGAAAACTATTCTCAACTATTCTCACTGGTGGGGCAGTGGTGGCACACGCCTTTAATCCCAGCACTTGGGAGGCAGAGGCAGGTGGATCTCTGAGTTCGACACCAGCCTGGTCTACAGAGTGAGTTCCAGGACTGCCAGGGCTATACAGAGAAACTCTGTCTTGAAAATAAATAAATAAATAAATAAATAAATAAATAAATAAAAGAACTTCTGGTAGAATCACCATCCCTGACCTTAAGCTGTACTACAGAACAATTGTGATAAAAACTGCATGGTATTGGTAGAGTGACAGGCAGGTGGATCAATGAAACAGAATTGAAGACCCAGAAATGAACCCACACACCTATGGTCACTTGATCTTTGACAAAGGAGCTAAAACCATCCAGTGAAAAAAAAGACAGCATTTTCAACAAATGGTGTTGGCTCAACTGGCAGTTAGCATGTAGAAGAATGCAAATTGATCCATTCCTATCTCCTTGTACAAAGCTCAAGTCCAAGTGGATCAAGGACCTCCACATAAAACCAGATACACTGTAACTAATAGAAAAGAAAGTGAGGAAGAGCCTTGAGCACATGGGCATAGGGGAAAATTTCTGAACAGAACACCAATAGCTTATGCTCTAAGATCAAGAATTGACAAATGGGACCTCATAAAATTGCAAAGCTTCTGTAAGGCAAAGGACACTGTCAATAGGACAAAACGGCAACCAACAGATTGGGAAAAGATCTTTACCAATCCTATATCTGATAGAGGGCTAATATCCAATATATACAAAGAACTCAAGACGTTAGACTCCAGAGAACCAAATACCCTATTAAAAAATGGGGTACAGAGCTAAACAAAGAATTCTCAACTGATGAACACCAAATGGCTGAGAAGCACCTAAATGAAATGTTCAACATCCTTAGTCATCAGGGAAATGCAAATCAAAACAACCCTAAGATTCCACCTCACACCAGTCAGAATGGCTAGGATAAAAAACTCAGGTGACAGCAGATGCTGGCAACGTTGTGGAGAAAGAGGAACACTTCTTCATTGCTGGTGGTATTGCAAGCTGGTATAACCCCTCTGGAAATCAGTTTGGTGGTTCCTCAGGAAATTGGACATAGTACTACCTGAGGACCCAGCTATACCACTCCTGGGCATATACCCAGAAGATGCTCCAACATGTAACAAGGTCACCAATTTTCTAATCACATTCCACATGAGTCTCATCCAACTAAACCACTGGTCACAGGCCATGAATCAGTATGTATCTGATCACTTCTTCCAAGAAAAGGGAGCAAGCAGGTGCCTTGCTCAGCTTGCTGCTCAGTGAGAGTTTTCCTATACACAGTTCTATGGAGATGTCCCAGAAAGGGGATGGAGTACCATAGGTGTCCTCTTATGATTGTAACTATAGATCAAGAATGACTCTCCATTGTTACCTCCCCCTTCCCCTCAGTCATTGGACTTCTGGCAGTCTCTGCTTGGAGGCTAACACCTGGGGAGCTGGGACAGATGCAGACTGTCAGTTCATCTTTAAAAAAGTTGCCTAAGCATGCCCACCGCCTGAGTACGCCCACCACCTGAAGATCTTCTGAACCTGGGGACCTTGGCACCTGAACCTTTTTTGCAGTATGCAAATATCATGTAATCTAGAGATTTGGTTTCGGTTTCTCCTGTGACTATACAAACCCTGGCTTATTCTAAGTAAAGTGAAGCCTTGATTGGGACGCAACTTGGCTTCATGATTTCTCTTTGCATTTCGAACCCTCTATTTCAGGTCCTTTATCCCCTCCTCTGAGAGAACCCCAGTTCCTGAAACTGCGGGCAGTTTCACTCCATAATCAGACCTAAGTCTTCTCTTCCCATCTTCCAAGTACAAGAGACTTCTTATGCAGTCATAATTATGGCTGGAAGAAGAGTTAGGGCAGTAGGAGTGGGGACCACAGCATTCGGGTCCTCCTTACACAGTCAGGCTTAATTTTCCAGACACCACACCCACTTAGTGATAGAGTGCTGCTGTGTACACTCACCTTCATGACTTTGTGGTCAACCTACATTCAACTGAGGATACATAGCTCAGGTCACAGGGTAGCTACCAACAGTGTTCTATTGTTACTATGGTACACAACAGAAATCTCCAAGAGTCTCCTCCTCCTCAAACAAAAACAAAGAGAACAGCTATCGGCAGAACGCAGCAGACACTGCTCCAGAATTTGAGCTCACCTTTTGGAACTTGCCAAAAGCTCCAAATAGTATTCCTATCTGCCTCAGAAGCTTTCCAGCATGGTTTCGTGGGCCGCATTGTATGTTCTAAGTGGTAGAGCTACATCCTTGGCAGATATTGGAGATGTTGCAGAGTCGTCTCCTGTTCTCATCCCCACTCAAAACTAACAGCTTTTTGCATTAGTTGGTAAATGGTATGGAACAGCATACCTCTATGAGCAGGTACCTGCTTTCAGAAGCCACGCTCAGTAGGCATTTTATCTCTTTGGCTATAGAAAGAGTCATATATGTAACACACAAGCTTCATCTTTGAAGATATAATAATGTCTACCCAACAGTCACCACAGAAATTTCACTGGGCTAGAAGACCCCTGAATTTAAAAAAATATATATTTATTTACCACCCTTTGATCTGCCAAGTATCTCACCAAGAAGTGCAGGCTGATCAGCTGCTGCTTCTCATTCACTGAATCTAACAAGCATAATGTCATTTAAATGATGGGCCAGGTTGCTGTGGCATGAAAGGGAAATATAGTGAAGTTTCTTGTGGACTAAATTTTGACATGGGAATAGAGACCTGATACAGGTTATTGAGAGCATCTTGTTGGCTTTACCAGCTGCAAGCAAACCACTTGTAGTGTGTGTGTGTGTGTGTGTGTGTGTGTGTGTGTGTTAAGATTTATTTATTTAATGTATATGAGTACACTGTAGCTGTCTTCAGACACACCAGAAGAGGACATCAGATCCCATTACAGATAGTAGTGAGCCACCATGTGGTTGCTGGGAATTGAACTCAGGATCCCTGGAAGAGCAGTCAGTAATTTTAATTGCTGAGCCATCTCTCCAGCCCCTGTAGTGGGCTTTATTAACAAGGATGTATTAAAAAGCATTTACAAGCCAGGCAGTGGTGGCACATGCCTTTAATCCCAGCACTTGGGAGGCAGAGGCAGGTGGATTTCTGAGTTCAAGGCCAGCCTGGTCTATAAAGTGAGTTCCAGGACATCCAGGGCTACACAGAGAAACCCTGTCTTGGAAAAAAAAAAGCATTTACAAAATCAATAACTACATACCAGCCACCAGATAGTGTGTTAATTTGTTCAAGCAAGAACAGAGTAGCGCCCACAACAGCCAGAGGAAGCTCCAATCCGAGGCACTCTGACACACCCGGGACCAGAGGTGAGCAGGAACCAACATCTGTCCCAACACTGGGAGTAACTGGGACCAGCGGGACCAGGCACACAGGAACTCCGCCAGCCCAGTGACTTGGGTTCCTTCCGGTCTGTCTGGGCTGGGGTCCAGAGCAGACTTAGGGCACAAGCTCTGCAGCCAGTCCCACAACACCCAGAGGAAGCTCCACTCCCAGGCCAGCTGACACACCCAGGATCAGAGACCTTGGTCACAAGATCTGGAGCCAGTCCCATAACACCCAGAGGAAGCTCCACTCCCAGGTGCTCTGACACACCCAGGATCAGAGGTAAGCAGGAACCAACATCTGTCCCAAAACTGGGAGTAACTGGGACCAGCAGGACCAGGCACTTAGGAACTCCACCAGCCTAGTGACTCCGGTTCCTTCCAGTCTGTCTGGGTTAGTGTTCTGAGCAGACCTTGGGCACAAGCTCTGCAGCCAGTCCCACAACTCACAGAGAAAGCCACACTTCCAGGTGATCTAACAAGCACAGGATCCCAGGATTCCAGAATCACAGGATCACAGAGACAGCTTGACTCTGTGGAGTTCTTACAAAATCAAGATCACAGGAAGGACAGGCTCCAGTCAGATTTAGCAAGGGCAGGTAGCACTAGAGTTAACCAGATGGTGGGGGGCAAGCATAAGAAAATAAACAACACAAACCAAGGTCACTTGCCATCATCAGAACCCAATTCTCCCACCATAGCAAGTCCTGGACACACCATCACACTGGAAACACAAGATTCAGATCTAAAATCACTTATCATGATGATGATACAGGACCTTAAGAAAGACATAAATAGCACCCTCAAAGAAATACAGGAGAACACAGGTAAAGGGCTAGAAGCTCTTAAAGAGGAAACACAAAAATCCCTTAAAGAACTACAGGAAAACACAATCAAACAGGTGAAGGAAATGAGCAAAAAAATGGAAATAGAAATAATAAAGAAATCAGAAAGAGAGACAACCCTGGAAATATAAAACCTAGGAAAGAAATCAGGAGCCATAACTATCAGAATGCTAGAGATAGAAGAGAGAATCTCAGGGGCAGAAGACACCTTAGAAAACATTGACACAACAG
>NW_022196904.1:55710306-55716003 GCF_008632895.1 Mastomys coucha
TTATAATATTTTATAAATTTTAAGGAATATGACAAAAAAGATATTGTAGGTATTGAAGGGGGGTCTATCCGAGGAGCAGTGGTACAAAAGGGAAATAAGAATGATTCAATTCTATTTAATTAAAATATGTTTTTAAATGTTAACAAATTCAGATAAATTGAAATCATGTAACTTTTCTCATCATAATGCAATAAAAGTTTAGAAAAAAATAAGAATAGAATAGCACCAAGTTAAGGTTAAGCTTATGATTATCTGCTGTTACTCTCCCAGATCCATTTACCTGTATAGGCTAATGGGACTGCAGGATGGAGATGCGGTGAAAATCGCCACCTTTGTATCTTTTGGTTCTTGGTGTTGAAACTAAGCCCTGCAACACCCCACCCCCACCAAATGGCTACTGCTTTTACCTTACTATTGTTCTAGGTAGAGAAAGTCGGTGTGGGCATTCTAGCCTCACCTCACAGGTCAGGAACAACAATGGGGATTCTGCCTGTGGCTGAGAATGTATGTTTCAATTTTTCTAGATTGGAACTTGGAAAAGAAGCCGTGATGAGGTCAGGCTAGGGAGCCACTGGTCCCATAGTGAGTGGACTTACTCCAAAATCCAGTCATCACCTGACCTCCATCACCTACTATGACAGGGAGAACATAGTGACTCTTGAATCTTTAGATCTAGGGGTCGGTTCAGAGTCAACAGAATTCCCCTCAAAAAACTGGTTCTTTTCTTTTCCTCAGTGAACTGTTATTACGGTAAATGGTCATGGGCCTTTAGAGGGAGATGGAGAGAGTATCTAATGGTCTAACTTTTTCCTTCTTTCTTTTCTTTGTCTTTATTTCTTTCTTTAAAAACAAGACAAAAAAACAAAAAACAAAACAAAACAAAACAAAAACAACCAACCAAACAAAAAAAAGCCCAAAACCCCAGGGTCCTTCCAAAAGAGAGTCTTGCTCCCTTTCGTTTAATAGGTTCTGTCTCTAAAAACTGACGTTGAGACTTGCTTCACAGGGTCTGACTCACAAGGTGAGGAGCAGGCCAGTGTGCCATAGGTCTCTGTGGTCACACTACTCTGACTGCTGCTTTGACTACACTGCCACTGTGACAGAGTGCTACCACCCCCCCCTCCCTGCAACTGCCGAATCCAGTTGCTGAACTGTGTGATGATCAAATCAGTAGCTGCTGCACTAATCCCACCAAACACTGAGCATTTACCCCCTGAGGCAAGAACATTCTAAGTCTTCTCTTTGAGTTATTTTGAATTATATAATACATTGTTAGTTAGCTATAATCTCCTCGTTGTGCCATAGAGCAATAGAATTTACTCCTCCTCTCTAAATGCAATTCTGTACGGATTGATCACTATCTTCCCTCCTAGAGCCTTTGGTGACAACCACTCTCTCCACTGCTACAATGTAACCTTTTCAGATTCCATGCAGAAGTGAGATCAAATGGTATTTGTCTTTCTGGGTTTGTCAGAAAGGGTAAATTTTTAAATATTTGGAAGAGAAAAGATCCAAAGAAATTTAAAATACTCAGTAAGTCCAAAATAAGCTAAGAAAGGAGGAAAACCATGTAACAAGGCAAACAGACACTACAAACTATTTGCAGATGTAAGTGGCCACAAAATGTGAATCGTGTTTTCAGGAATGGTTCCATAACCCAACCTGGAGATTGTTAGCATTTGCTACAGTTCCTGTCAATGGACAAAATGTTCCAAATGCAAGACATCTATTCAGACACCATTTGCATAAAATAATTTTTGAAAACACAATAGGAGAATGCAGAAGTTGAAAGTTAAAGGATTTAGTAAGACAAAGCAACCAATTCTAAACCAAAGAAAACTAACGCAACTATTCTAAGAAAGCATTGGGGAACTAAAGGTACAGAAGTACACATAACTTCATGTTGATAAAACGTTTTATTTGTTGGGAGTGTATGACAACTGTAAAGTTGTGAAATTCCTACCTACATCTTCAAGATAATAAAGCAAACACTGATAGAACTTCAAGATGAAACAATCTATTTAGTGTCTGTATTATGTTTCTGTTATTGATATAAACAGCAAACAAATATGAGTGACGATGACAAGAATTTGATAAAATTATAAAATTGACATAGTGATATCTTTGACTAATTGCTATAGAATACCTATTTTCTCATATATTAATCATACAGAGACATTGGCTAAATACAAAGGAAACACAAAGCAAGTATCAAGACATCTCAGAGGTTTTTAATATCAGAGTTCTTTCATAAAAATGGTTCAGAAACCTATGAATTAGAGTTTCATTTTGTTTTTTAAAATAAAATAGCAGAAAATATTTTGAAAAGAATCTCAACAAAACATTTTATGTAAAAATTTCCTTAAAAACACAACTTACAAAACTTATTTGGGAAGAAATAGGCAATCTACAATAAGAAATAGCTGGAAGCTAGGCTTGCAAACAACCACACAGGAAGGAAATAATCTTACAAGAGCCCTCTGTAATGTCCCATTTTGCCTGCAACAACCCCAGCTTACACCTAATATTAATGCCCACCGGTTATTTTCATAATATAATTCTCAACCACACTCCAGTGAGAGGATAAGCCATATGTTCAGCCTTCCTGCTTATAATAATTACAGAAACTAAATCTGCAGTTGAAATTCCTTCAACAAAAAATTGCCAGCTCATATTCATCAGCATATCAAATGGGAGAAACCATTTTCATCGTAGGCAACTCTTTATAAAAAAGAAAATACACCCCAACTTTTGAGAATAAAGTCTGGCTGAAAGTCTGGGGGTGCAGTTCAGTGCTGGAGCCCATCTCTAGCACGTGTGGGGCTCTGGGCTCAGGCCTTGGCGCAAGAAAAGAGAGTGACAGCAAGAGCAAGGGAGGGGGTTAATGAGAGAGAGGGGGGCACAAGCCCAGATATGGCCACAGAAAGAGACAGGAGGGGGGAAAGGAGGAGACAAAGAGGGAGGGAGAGAGGTGAGAGAGAGAAAGAAAAAAGAGAGGGGGGGGAGGGAAAGTAGACCAGGAGGGAGGGAGAGAGGGAGAGAGAGAGAAAGAGAGAGGGGAACAGAGAGGAGGAGACAGGGAGACAGAGGTGAGAGAAGGGAGAGGGAGAGGAGGAGAGAGGGAGGGTGAGAGGAAGAAGGAGAGAGGGAGAAGAGAAAGTGAGAGAGGAGAAAGAAAGAGAAAGTGAAAGAAAGAGAAAGGGGGACAGAGAGAAAGAGAATAAATCCTGGCAGACCACACCTGGAAAGAAAATTATATGTACTCTTGTATAGGAACGCAAAAGATAATGAAATGAAGTTATTGAGAAGACAGATAACACTGGTAAAGCTTTAGCTAGACTCAAAAAGAAAAAACAAAGGCTGACACATATAAAAGTGGACCTAAGAAGGATGCATCAGCCAGACCTGTTTTCTTTGGTCTTTTTGATAACAGCAGTGTAGTTGGGATAAGGCTATAGCTCACTGAGCTTTTGATTTGCATGTTTTTAATTAGTGACGTTGCAATGTGTGTCTTGGGGATCAAATCAAGAACCCTGGGCCCGCTAGGCAAAGGCTCTACCATTGAGCCCGACTCCCAGCCCAACACACTTAAAAAATACTATTAGTTGGCTGTTTGTAAATTTCTTTTTGAGAAATGTTTGTCCAGGCAATTAATAAATTGTAAAATAATTTTTCTGCTGATTTTGATTTCTTAATGTATTCTACAAATTTATCTCTTGTGTGATAGAGTGTGTGCAAATATATTTGAAATCAGATACTGTGCTTTCCAGATTTCCTCCTTCCTATTTGATTGCTTTGGGCTATTTTGGATCCTTCATGAATTCTTACAAATTTTAGGAGTTCTTTTACTATATTAATAAATAATTGGTATTTCAATAATAATTTTTAATATCATTGGTATTTCAATAATAATAATTACATCAAATCTGTAGGTTGTTTTGCATGATATGGATCAACCATTGCACCAACTAGTTTTTGTCAGTGTGACACAAACTAGTGTCTCACCTAGGAAGAGAGACACTCAATTGAGGTTTTTTTGTTTTGTTTTGTTTTGTTTTGTTTTGTTTTTTGAGACAGGGTTTCTCTGTGTAGCCCTGGCTGTCCTGGAACTCATTCTGTAGACCAGGCTGGCCTCGAACTCAGAAATCCGCTTGCCTCTGCCTCCCAAGTGTTGGGATTAAAGATGTACACCAGCACTGCCTGGCTCAATTGAGGTTCTTTATCAGTTTGTTCTGTGGGGCATTTCCTGATCATTGATTGATGTGGGAGGGCCCATCTGTGGGCAGTAGAAACTCTGCACATGCGGTTCTGTGTTGTATAAGAAAGCAGGCTGAGCAGGCCAATGAGTAGCATCTCCAACTACTCCCATGGTCTCTGCAATAGTTCCTGCCTTCAGGTTCGTGCCCTGAGTTCCTGACCTGCTTTCCTTCAGTTATGGAGTGTGACCCGGGAGTTGTAAGACAAAATAAATCTCCCCAGATTGCTTTTTGCCATGGTGTTTATCACAGCAATAAAAAGTAAACTATAACACCACGTTCTCCCTTTTCACCATTGTGTATGTCTTCTTCAGTTTCATAGGAGAGTTGCCTTTTCTTTATAGACACCCTCCATTTCTGGCTTCTTTTTAGGTAATTTTGGAACTATTGTGAATGAAATTGCTTTCATGATTTTTGGTCAACAATCTGTGATTATAGTATCTAGAGATTAAGTACTTTGGTAGGTTTCTTTTATGTCCTGTGATTTTCCTCAATTAATTTATCAATTCTAATAGTGTTTGGGTAAAGTCTTTGGATGCTTATCCATGTAAAGTTTTGACATCTGTAAGCAGAGATACATTAACCCCTTCTTTTTTATTTGAATGACCTTTATTTCTTTTCTTATCTTATTGCAAAGACTTCCAGTATTATGTTTAGCAAGAGTAACAAAACTGAATGTCCTTATCTTGCCTTTGACTTTAGAGGAAAGAATGTTAATGTTTCCTTCCTCAGTGTGGGGAAGCCTATTATTGTTTTGAGGTACATTCTATTTACATCTGATTTAAATTATTTGTTTTATTTTTATCATGAATGGATGTTAGATCATTGAATGTCTTTTATGCATTTATTGAGATGATCACATGATTTTTATCTTTTATTATGTTAGCATCAGTTACATTTATTTGTTTGCATATGGCTTTAGCATTAGTGTGGTTCTTGAAATGTTGAGGGTATTAATCCTGGGATTTTTTTTTTGTTTTTATTGAGAGACTTACTGATGCAATGTGATTACTCGTCATTGGTTAGTTCAGGCTTTCTGTATTTCCACAGCTCAGTTTTGGTAGATCACATCCACCCAGAAAGCCAGTCATTTCTTACAGGCTTTCAATTTGTTGTTGTGTTTATAAAAATCCTCTGTGTTGTTGTGGAACTGCAATGCATCCTTTCTCAGCTCTGCTTTTATTTCTGACCACCTTCTCCATTTTATTCTGTGAGCAAACTCAAGACATTGTCAATTTTGCTTGACTTTTCAAAACATTAACTCTTCACTTCATTGTCTTTGGAATTACTTGTAGTTTGATCTCTATTTTGTTTATTTTTGCTCTGATCTATATCCATACTCTCTCTCCCTCTCTCTCTCCCCCTCTCTCTCCCTCCCTCCCTCTCCCTCTCCCTCTCTCTCTCCCTCTCTCCCTCTCTCTCTCTCTCTCTCCCTCTCTCT
>NW_022196904.1:55716381-55719486 GCF_008632895.1 Mastomys coucha
TCTCTCTCTCTCTCCCTCCCCCCCCCTCTCTCTCTCACACACACACACACACACAATCTAGGGCCTGGTCTTGTTTTCCCAGTTCCTCCCCCAGGAAAGTGTCTGGATAACAGAAAGAGAAATTATTCAGGTTGATAATTCTTCACCTCTTTTTTATCATCTTTTTCATCCACTCAATACTCTCTGGACACACACAGTTGGCTAGGTGTTGAGTCAATTGTCTTTTTTTTTTTCCAGTTTCTTTATTACATAACATGTTTTTGTTGTTGCTGTTTTTTTTTAAAATACCGTTTGTACTTCCTTCCATCCTTGATTGACTAATATATGGCTGATTGACTTTAAGTTGGAAACTTCCCTGTAGGTGCTGCTTTTGCAGTATCCCTTAGGTTTTGTTGCATTATATTTTCTGTTTTATCTGTCCCAAGAAATATTTTTAAAGTACAGCTATGGCTGACCTCAAACTTACAAGGAAAACTACCTTTACAAAAAACTTCAGACTGTCTATAAATAAAATATATAGTCATTCACACTATATTTTTTTGTGCTTTGTAGGGTATTCATCAAAAAGGAGTTGTTTTATGAAATAAGAGCTGCTTAGAATTCAAACAGCAGAAATACTTATTTGGTACATGCTAATGTATAAGCAAATTATAGAGTTTTATCATGAATTCATGAGCAAGAAAGGCCTAGGTGATTTCCTTTGATGAGAAATGTGAAAATTGTTGCTTTGGGGGTAATCAAGTCACAGATAAAAGTAAAGTGCCACCTAGAGTTCTCTGGCCTCTGTCTGCCTTCCTTTAACTATGTGTGTGTGTGTATGTGTGTGTGTGTGTGTGTGTGTGTGTTTGTATATATGCTTTATAGCTTAGGCTGGCTTTGAACTTACTCTGTAACTGATGCTGATTTTGAATTCCTGATCCTTCTGCCTTTACCTACCAAATACTGAGATTACAGGTGTGCCTTAGTCAGTGTTCTATTTCTCTGAAGAGATGTCATGATCATGGAAACTCTTATAATGAAAAGCATTTAATGGGGGCTAGCTTACATTCAGATATTTATCATGATGGGAAACATGACAGCATGCAGGCAGATCCACGTGCTGGAGAGTAGCTGAGAGTTCTACAGATCCAGAGGCAGCAGGCCGAGTCAGATGCTGGGCCTGGCTTGAACATGTGAAACCTCAAAGCCCATGCCCAATGACACAGTTCTTCAAACAAGCCCATACCTACTCCAACAAGGCCACACCTCCTAATCCCTGTTAAAGTATCGTCATTCCTTAATGACCAAACATTCAAATATATGAGCCTATGGGGGCCATTCCTATTCAAACCACCTCAAGGTGTGTGTTACCATGCCCAGCTATGGGGTTCTGGGGATTGAACCCAGGGTTTGATGGATGTTAGGCAAGCATTCTACCAACTGTGCCACAACCCCAGCCCTGAGACCCACCTTGTTGGGTACCTCTTCAGATCTGCCACAACCTCCTATAGCTATAGATATAGCATCTGCAGGGGGTTAGTAGGAAATATATGATGATATTGCCTGCAGTGAAGAGCTAGTAATGTAAATGTTAATTTTAAATATGAATGTAATCAGTGAATTAATAGGGTGCTCTTCTTTATCCTAGATAGTTCCAAGTAACAACACAGAGAGACCAAGATTTATTTCCAAGCTTCACCTCAATACCTGTGCAGTCAAATAATCTATCTTAACCTCCTAAACTAATCTGGCTAACTCCTAGCCAACATCCCAATAATACTTACAATTAGGATTTTCATGCTCCAGGTACACTCTAAGAACTCCTTCCTCTTCCTTCTCCTGGCTGATCTAAATCTCCCCCCCCCCCCCCCCCCCCCCCCCCCCCCTCTCTCTCTCTCTCTCTCTCTCTCTTTCTCTCTCTCTCTCTCTCTCTCTTCTTCTCCTGACTGGTGAAGTACCACCCAATTCTCTCTTCTGCCCTGTCATTGTGTGATTAGCATTTACTGACAAAGCAAAGAATAAATGGTAAGAATTGTTTATACAAACTTGAAACAGGAGATTCTTGGCATAAGCATTATAATGCCATGTCCTGATTGAAACAAGATAACAAGATATGATGGCAGAGAAATTAGCATTTGAATAACACAAGGGTAAACTTTATCCAGTGCACAAAACACTATGCCTACATAGTAAAAACAAAGAGGTGATTTTGGATCTCAGAAGGCTGGGAAACCATTTTTCTTTTACCTAATAACAAGAAAAAAGATCTTTGTATTGTAAAATTAAAGAGGTTTAATGTATTAGGACTCCCCAGGGCATCAGGGGAATGGTCAGGTATGTACTTTCTTACTTTTTACCTTGGCGAATGTGAGCGGAAGTGAAAGCAGTTAATTGCTGCTCCTGCAGGGGCCATGCTAAATTGATTAGCTGCCACATCACAGTGGTAACAGCTCTCCTGTTGCTTTATTAGTTTCATTCCATGGCCATGAGGTATTTCTTCTGTGGGACTGCTCATGCAGCCAATGGTTAGCAGTGCTCTTAATGACATCCTTTACCTCTGGTCCCAAGTGGCTCATAGATATGAACTATATAGATAACAGTCAGTAAGAAGCAATTATCCATCATGTGTGCCTCTTTCTCTTGAGGAAATTTACCTTTTTTTCTCTCCTATACATTATGATGCCATCATTTTTCCTCAAATTTGCTGTTTTGAGTTATATACCTCAGCTTTTTCAGGGAGTCTCCCTGAGCTGGTATGCTATTGCCTAATGTCATGGGAGCTTTATCCTTTTCTATCTTGGATTGTTTTTTAAGGTATACATACGTCTTATCTCCTCTTGTAGACAATGACCACTGGCAGGTAATATTTATATCTGGTTCCTACTTAGACTTTCCCAGTACTTTGCACATGATGTTGCTTATTAAATGTTTGTTTTATGAGTTAATTTATCCTTTATTTATTATGTAACAAACACTCATAATTTTAGGCTATATCAGGAATTATGTGAGTGCTAGGAATTAAGAAGCCAATTTATCACCAATTCAACATCAAAGGCTCTACAAAGTCATGAGGGAGCCAAACATTTCTTTTTGTTTTCTCTGCTTCCTTCTTTTTTTTTTTTTTGT
>NW_022196904.1:55719631-55743194 GCF_008632895.1 Mastomys coucha
GTGCTGGGATTAAAGGCATGCACCACCACCACCACCACCACCGCCCTCTGCTTCCTTCTTTAGGCACACAGGACAGCTGCCAGAATGCCAGCAGGGATGTTTAAGACTCAGGGAAGTGGAATGAGAAAGGCAAAGGCTAGAAGGACTCTTTGTTAAAACAACCCAGCCCTACCCCCCTTTTAAGGACATTCAGAGACTCCTAGTTCAATCGAAGACTTCTATTTAAATTTCACTTTATAGCTTCTAACTTCAAGAGAGGCTGGAGAATAAAGCTTTTTAGTGTGTTGCTCTTTCCCCTGAAAAAAAAAATATGGGTGATGTTTCTCAGGAAGGAGAGGAGAAAGGAAACTGAATGAGCAGCTTACAATGTTTGCCATAAAGGGTCTTGGCATTATCCATCAGTATTATCTATGCTTTGAAAGTGTCACTTCCCCCCTTTAAAAAAATTTCTCAAAGTCTCTAGTAAATTATTGGAATTTAGCCAGCCTTCAACCTCTATCTCCCAGGATAGTAATGTAATATAATCTAGTCTGCTCAACTCCTCACTCTCCGGTCAAATGAGCTTCATTTGCTTCCCTGATCTCCAAGTGGTGTGACACTGTCTGACGTTTCCTGCCTTTGATGGGAGAGTGGGGTCAGGTGTACCATCACTCGGTGATTATGTTTGCTCCCTGCAGATATTGCAGGATTTGGATAAAATGCTGATTTACTCAGCAGCAGCGATTTGAAGCTCAGTATGGGGATCTAATGATCAGATGGATGCTGGCATTGACACTAAGTTATCACATTTCTGAAAGAATGATAAAAGGAGCATTTCTCCTGTGCTTGTGCTCACGCTTAGCCTACCTCTTCCTATCTGGGACTCCCTTGGTGTCTGGGTAACAGAAGGAGTGATTCAGGTTAGCAAGCCTTCATCTGTCTTATCATCTTTTCCATCCACTCAACGCTCACCAGACACACACACAATTGGCTAGGTGTTGCACCAATTGTCACATACAAAAGGGAATTTCCATACATAGACTTTCCATTTTGGCGTTAAAGATACATGGAGGAGCCAAAATGAACAGCAGGGTGCTAGGAAGAGATGCTGAAATCAGCTTCCACAGACCAATAATCCCAGGAAGCCTGGCATTGCATCTAAGCTTGAGCATTTTATAATTCTCTTTTAGTCGCACAAAATTAAATTAATTAATACTGAGGAGACTCAGATGTAGACTGTTAATGTGGGGCTTCTGATGCATCCAGACTAGATAGATTTTCTCTATGAAAAAAAGACAGAAACCGAATCAGTCTCTAGTACGGACGGACATTGAAGGAGTGGACAGTCAACTACTCAGGATAAGGTTATAAGGGAGACACAGTGACAGCTAGATGACTGGAAATTCCATGAGAATATCCTAATGTGAAGGCAGCAACTTACATAAGAACCACAGAGAATGAAATTTAAAACACAGATCTAGATCTAGAAAGCACTTACTGTTAATCGTTCCAGAGTGGGTCACTGGGGTTGAGAGCAAAAACACCGGCTTGTCAGAAACTTCAATTAACTAATTGATACAATTGAAGGTCATGAATTTTTCTGCTGCCCAGGCCAGGACATGAAAGTGTGCCTGCAAGAAGATGCTTATCCCGGAGCAGCTGGGGTGCTGGGCTCCGGGGACTGCAGGGTGTTTAATTTAGAGATCATGTCGCTGTCCTATGCTGTTGACCTTGTAATGTCAGTCCGTCTGGTATGCTTGTCTTGTTCCTCTTAGTTGGATAAATAATTTATAATTCTGGAGGTATACACAGGCGGTGTACTCTTATGTAAGTTCCGTTTAAATATAACTGCATGTTGTCCTGTGCATGTTCTGTTAATTTTTGAAAGGCTTAAAGGAATTTTATGTACAAAAATATCCAGCTGATTTGGCAGAGAGATGGTTGGCTTAAATGCTTGGGCTGGTTTTGTTTCTTATATTTCCAGCTCTCCCTTGCTTGATTTGAAATGTTTAAGGTGGTCAATTGCATCAAATCTGTATCTTGAAGCAGCCACAGAAAGTTGATTAGCTAGATATATATGATGCTTAATATTAAATGTATGGGGGGGTTGGCGAGATGGCTTAGTGGGTAAGAGCACTGACTGCTCTCCCAGAGGTCCTGAGTTCGGATCCCAGCGACCGCATGGTGGCTCACAACAATCCATGATGAGATCTGACGCCCTCTTCTTGTGTGTCTGAAGACAGCTACAGTGTATTACGCTGCAGTGAGCAGGGCAGGAGCGAGTAGAGCGGAGCTGGAGCAAGCAGAAGTCCTGAGTTCAATTCCCAGCAGCCACATGATGGCTCACAGCTATCTGTTCAGCTACAGTGTACTCATACACATAAAATAAATAAATAAATCTTTTAAAAAATATTAAATGTATGAATTAACTGAAGAGTACGTGAAGAATGGTTCTGGGCTTGATACAAATCATAAAATTCTAAGTACAATAAGATGTCTTTTAAACTTAAATATTTAAGGGAAACAAGATTCTTACATTGAATTTTACCAGTATAATAATTAAAATCAGTAGTTAGAAAGGTTCTCCTAGGCAGACAACAGTCTGTCTGGGAGGGATGGTCAGCTCCCCAAGGAGATCGCAACCCGGATGTTGACCACCAGCAAACAGAGATACTGCCATTGTTGGGGCTCAGGAAGAAGAGTGAGACACAGTTAAAAACACTAGTACTGAAAAGTCACAGCTGTATCTACTGATGAGAGAAAAAGTGATATTAGAAATAGCAGAGACAGAAGTGGCCAAATGGAGGCATCGAACCCACGTATCCCCTCAAAGGTTTGCTCTGGTTCTTAATGAGATCCACACTCTTGAGCCTTAGAAATGTAGGCATGCAGCTGTACAATATGGCCACCCTGTCGTGTGGCAACTCTCAGTAGAGTATCAAAGTCTCTGCTCCTATCTATCTGCAGTCTGGTACCCTGTGATTTTCATTTGATGACTTCCTAGCCCCAGCCTTGAGCCTAGCATGCTGTTCTCTGCCTGTGTGCTTTCAGTGTTTGTAGATGGCATACACATGGGAAAGTACATGTCATTTTTCTCTCTGGATTTGACTTATAGTACTTGGCATAATCTTCTAGTTAGTAGAAATTTGCTAAAAATGTAGGGTTTTTTTCCTTTTTATTTTTATTTCATGACATTGATTTAGGCAAAGATGTTTTTAGATATAATCCCAAAATTTAGGCAGTAAAAATATATATATATATTTTACACACACACACACACACACACACACACACACACACACACACGCCACCACCACTACCACACACAAAGAACAGGAGAATGAATGGAGAGGAAGAGACAGTTCCCTAGTAGCATAGCCACTGATAGACTGCCCAAGATCCTGTGGGCAACCCTAAGGAAACTCAGGGTGGATCATAAAAAAAGGATGTGAGAGTTGGTAGTTAGTTGGGAAAAGAAAGAAAATCATCCAGAGTATGTGTGGGGTGAGGGTAATGGGGACAATATAATTACAATACATTATGCACACATATGAAAATGTCATAATGAAACCCATAGTTAATATATGCATAATATATTTGTAATTAATGTATGCTAATAAGAGCTGGAGAGATTTCTCAGTGTATACACTGCTCTTGCAAAGAAACTAAGTTTGATTCCCAGCACCGACGCAGGGAAGCTTCAGGAGAATCTAACACTGCTGGCTTCTGCAGGCACCACATTTACACGGATGCACATACTCATGCACAGATGCATGTACATACACATTTAAAATAAAAAAATAAGTCTTTAAGATATATGATAATGAAAGCATTAAAGGATTAAAAAGATAACATATGGACCAGGTGAAATGTTTCGAAGGTGCTATTGTTTTGTTGGGTTTTTTTTGTTGTTGTTATTTTGTAACGGAATAGCAAAAGCACAGGCACTAAGAACAATTAATAGAAGGGACCTCATGAAACTGAAAAGCTTTCATATGGCAAAGGACACCATCATTTGGACAAAGTGTCAGGCTACAGAATGGGAAAATATGTTTTTACCAATTACACATCCAGTAGAGCACTAATATCTAAAATATATAAAGAACTAAAAAAAATTAACATCAAGAAAACAAATAACCCAATTACAAAATGGGGTACAGATCTGAACAGAGTATTTTTTTAAAAATTCATTTATTTTATGTACATGAGTACACACTGTAGCTGTACAGATAGTTGTGAGCCTTCATCTGGTTGTTGGGAATTGCCTTTTAGGACCTCTGCTCTTTCCGTTTGCCCTGCTTGCTCTGGTAGTCCCAGCTTGTTCACTCAGTCCCTGCTTGCTCCGGCCCAAAGATTTACTATTATAAATATATACACTGTAGCTGTCTTCAGACCAGAAAAGGGCGTCAGATCTCATTTTGGGTGGTTGTGAGCCACCATGTGGTTGCTGGGATTTGAACTCAGGACCTTCGGAAGAGCAGTCGGTGCTCTTATCAGATGAGCCATCTCACCAGCCCCTGAACAGAATATTTTCAAGAGAGGAAACTCCTTTGTCTGAGAAGCACTTAAAGAAAGGTTCAAAACAACCGTATGCACCATGGAAGTGCAAAGCAAAACTACTTCGATGTTGTGGTTTTGGTCTAATGCTGCTTACTTTATGTTAATCTGAGTTCCCAAATTGCACAAGAATCCACACATCCCCAGGACACTGAGGGAACCTTGTCCAGTTGGTTTTGATTGGTAAAGAAAGTTGAGGGGCAGGGAGACAGAGGCAGAATTCCCAGGCAAGGGACCAAGGAAGAAGAGAAGTGGCCATGCTAGGGAAAGAGGAGAGATATGTCTGAGAGGTGCAGAAGACAGAGAGCATAGCCTCATGTAGGAGCAGGGAATCAAGGCCCAAGAGGGCTGCACGGCTGGGTCTAGGGCAGCCAAGATGAAATATAGGTTTTCATAAGTAATAACTCGGAAATATCAGAGTCAGGTAGTTCAGTCACATGGAGGTTAGGAAGTGGCCCAGCCATTGAGCTGTTTTAGGCATATCAAAATATAAAGGTCGTGTGTGTGTGTGTGTGTGTGTGTGTGTGTGTGTGTGTCTCATTTGGGAAGAAAAAGCACTGGGGTGGGTAGCAGGAACATACCACCTCCACTGGGATCTTTTGAGTAGTTGTAATTGGGTA
Organism: Mastomys coucha; assembly: GCF_008632895.1. Taxonomy (NCBI): domain Eukaryota; kingdom Metazoa; phylum Chordata; class Mammalia; order Rodentia; family Muridae; genus Mastomys; species Mastomys coucha. Next base: position 55,724,788 of record NW_022196904.1, read on the forward strand.
TAGCTATACTTTGAGATTTTATCTTAGACAAGTTAGAATGGCCAAGGAATTGCAGCTCATACTGGTGAGGATTTTGGGGAAGGGGAACACTCATCTGTTGCTGGAGGAGTACAAACTTGTACAGTCACTGTGGAAATCAATGTGACCATCCTTCAGGAAGCTGGGAATAGATCTATATCAAGAGGCAGCTATACCATTCTTAGGTATATACCCAAGAATCTATATATACCCAAGGATATATACCAAGGTCTATATCCTACTGCAGAAACACTTGTTCAAACATTTCACTGCTGCTCTATTTACAGTGGCCAGAAATTGGATATGGGTTAGATGTTCCTCAGGTGGGGAATGGGTAAAGAATATGTGGCACATTTACATAATGGAATACTACTCAGCTGTTAAAGCATGAAATCATGAAATTTTCAGGTAAATGGATGGAGCTAGAAAAAATTATCCTGAGTGAGGTAATCCAGACACAAAAAGACAAATTTGGTATGTGTTCCCTTGTATGTAGATGTTAGTTGCTAAGCCTGCTGAGATAAGCAAGCTAAAGTGTATGTAACTATGGAGGTTGGAGAGTAAGGGACTAAGGGGAAGGGATGGACCGCCCCCCCTAAGAAGGGGAAATAACTAGATATACACGGATGGGGAGAAACTAAATAGGGGGATCAAATGGGGATGGGGTAAAAATGGATTAGGGAGGGAATAGGAACAGCTAAAGTTAAGGGCATTTGAGGGGTTGTATGGAAACTTAATACAGTAGAGGCTTCCAAAATATATGAAGGTGATCTAAATGGAACCACCAAATAACAGAGGAGACATCATGCCAACTGGATATCTCTCACCACCAAATGAAGCCTTCCTTCTGTTCCAGGAGTGGTCACATCTAATTGAGTTGTTGGTCAAAGGGGTCTCATGAGGAGCCCCCAAATAACCCAGAGTGTTGCCAAGGCTATTGGTAATGTCCTACTGCTGAAGAGAGCACCTACTCAACTCATTGAACATGGAGAATGTTACCTCCCCCCTTCAGCTCAGCCATCGGGACTCTGGCAGTCTCTGCTTGGAGGCTACCACCTGGGGAGCTAAGACAAAAGCTCTCTGCAGACTGTCAGTTCATCTTGGAAGAAGCTGCCTGGAAGTTCACACCTCTAAGACAACTCCTACTGCCTGAGGACATCCATTGCTGGGGACTTTGCAGTGTTTATGTTATGCAAATATCATGTAACCTAGAGATTCGGTTTCGGTTTTCCGTGTACCTATAAAAATCCTGGATATTCTAAGTAAAGTTGAAACCTTGAATGGGATGCATTTTGGTTTTGTGGTTTTTCTTGCAATTCTAACCCTCTATTTCAGGTCCTTTGTTCCTTCTCCTGAAGAGAACCCAGTTCGTGAAACTGCAGGCAGTTTCAGGAGAAGTTGAGCTGGTGCCTACCTAGAACCCTTACCCCTGCTGACTAGTGTTCCTGGTACTGGAAGGTACCCTGCGTGCTACCAAAGGTAAACAACCCAGCTACAAACCTTTCAATCTACAGTGGTGACCTGCCTGCGAGATACTCCAGTGCAATAGTGGCTCAGAGCTTGTGGGCGTAACCAACCACTATCTAATTGGATTTAAGGTCCGGTATATGAGATAGAACTCTTCCCTGACTTTGCTCAGGTAGCCAAGAACCTAAGACTAGGTAGGCCAGGGATCCAGGGGGAAAATACAATATTACTGTTCTTCTAAAGGAATATAGCAGCCAAATGACTCCCGATGGCATTCTACTATACTTGCTGATCAGTGTCTTGCCCAGAGAAGCTTCCTCCTGCTGTGGATGGGAATAAATATAAGACCCACAGCAGAACACGTGCAGAGAGTGTTAGACCTTGGGACACTCAGTCCTAAATGGGATATGTCCATCAGATCTCTCCCTTTACCATTCGGAGAACCTTGTGGAAGAGGAGGAGCAAAGACTGTAAGAGCCAGAGGGAGTGGAAGACACCAAGGAACCAAGGCCTCCTTCTAAACACAACAGGGCTGATGTACGTGTGAACTCACCGAGACTGAACCAGCCTGCACAGGGCATGCGTGGGTCTGCACCGGACAGGATCCCAGTGCTGAGAGGAGAAGTAGACACAAGGCCCCATTCCAAATGATGACCACTCACAAGTGAAAGCTTAGTGTTTTCAATGGAAGATTGAGATGAGCGGCGCTGGAGCAAGCAGAGGTCCTGAGTTCCATTCCCAGCGGCCACATAATGGCTCACTGCTATCTGTACAGCTACAGTGTACTCATACACATAAAATAAATAAAAATAAATCTAAAAAAAAAGAGCTCTCTGGATTCCAGAATGGGAGACACACACAGGGCAGCTAATTTTGCTATGCCTTGACTAGCTCAATGGCCATTTTCTTGAATTCTTATATGACTGGTTGCTTTCTTTCCTACAGCTCTTATGTCTAATCCCTCTGTTTCCCTGCTCTGGTGATTCTCCTCCCTCCCTCCCTTCTTCCCTCCCTTCCTCCTTCCTTTTCTCCCTCCCTCCCTCCCTCCCTCTATTCCTTGCCCATGCAATCTAAAAGCCCCACCCTTTCACCCTTCCTAGCCACTGGCCTTTGGTAACTTATTTCCTAATCAGAGTCAGCTGGGGGCAGGCTTCCTTTAGTGTCTGTCTGAATGTGCAGATTCCCGACTGCTTCTGGAAGTCGAATTAAGACAAAGCATTAGAACCAATCACCAATACCTACCCTCAGCAGAAGATATACTTCCCACCCCCAGCCTCTGAAATATTGTTGTTTCTGCCTTTGACTGAAGAAATTAATCTTCATTGTCTGATACACCAGCAGTGACCTTCTCCAAAGAAAATGCCAGGCAAGACAATACTGATGTCCCTTAGGGGCTACCAATATTGTTATCTCTAGACTTAAAACCCAACTTAACTCTAAGCAGGCTCCAAGAGGGGAGAAAACAAGTATAGTCTGTGAGGAGGTGTGCTGCACTACTAAAGAGCTTAAGGAGTTTGCTAATTCATTCAAGCAGAAGTCTGGAGAATATGTGTGGTAATGTATTTTAAGGGTGTGGGATAATGGTGGAAGGAACAAAAAAAATCAGATAAAAAAAAACCAGGCTGAGTTTATTGATATGGAACCACTGAGTGGAGATCCTAGGTTTAATATAGAAGCTTGCAGAGTTTTGTGAGTTTTGTTGTTGTTGTTGTTGTTGTTGTTGTTGTTTTTTAAAAGATGTCAAGGATTTTGGTTGTATGGTTGACTGAAACAGTTTTCAAAAGATGGCCTATAGAAAAGGAGTTGGAGATGCCTGATATCCCTTGGCTTAGTGTTGATGAAGGAATTTCAAGGCTCGGGGAAATTGCAACGTTGGAGTGGGTATGCTGTATAAAACCTAATCCTCCACAATGGAAAGACCCAAAAGACAAGCTCCTCACTAATCCAGACCTTAGGGGTCAGTGATGCTGCTGCTCAGTTGAATAAACTAAATGGAATGGGTTCAATTGGGGCCAGGAGGCAGCATTGAATTGCCAAAGGCAAGGTGATCATGGTTACCATAACGACTGTGTGGTCAGGGATGTAGAAAGAGCAGGATTGCAAAATTGGTGAGGGAGACATCTGGGGAAGAAGTATGTGTATCTCTCCCTATGTGTATCTCTCTGAATGGGTGAAAGATGTGAAGATACTTGCGTCCTATATAAATGTTCATCAAAAGATGACCTTGACAGAGGAGTTCAGCCTTTTCCCCCAGCTATATCTGTCATTGTTCAATAGACCAATGAATAAAGTGACTATGGTGGCAGAGATGGAGATCGTGTATGGGTAGGCATGAGAACATAGACTTCCACTCATCAAGGCTGATCTGGCTACAGTTGCTGCTGAGTCCAGATCTGCCAACAAGATACCAACACTAAGCCCCAGACTTGCTTGGCACCATTTCTCTGGGTGACCAGCTAGTGACCTGGTGGTAGGTTGGCTACATTGCACTGTTTCCTTCACTTGGTCCTCACTGGAGGAGAGACTTATGTTGGTTATGGACTTGCCTTTCCTGTACATAATGCTTCTGCCAAAACTACTAACTGTGGACTTACAGAGTGCTTATCCACTTCACAGTATCCCACACAGTATTCCTTCTGACCAAGGAATCACTGCACAGCCAAAGAAATATGACAGTCGGCCCACAATCATGGATTCCACTGGTCTTATGTTCCCTACCATCCTGAAGCAGCTGGCCTGATAGGAAGATGAAATGGTCTTTTGTGGAGACAGTTATGGTGCTAGTTAGGAGGTAGCAGGATGGAATACTGGTGTAGGGTTCTCCAGAAGACAGTACATGCTTTGAATCAATATCCAATATACAGTACTCTTTCTTCTTAGCCAGAATCCACAGGTCCAGGAATTAAGGAATGGAAAGGGAATAGTTCCACTCATTATCACTTCTAGAGACCTACTAGGAAAGTTTTTGCTTCCTGTTCCATTGATCTTAAGTTTTGCTGGCCTAGAAGTTTTGATTCCAGATGGGGGAGTGTTCCTGCCTGGAGCCACAACAAACATTCCATTGAACTGGAAGCTCAGACTTCCCCTAGCCACTTCCCCCTGCCCTTAAACCAACAGGCTAAGAAAGGAATAACAGTGTTAGGATGGGTGATTGATCCAGTATACCAAGGGGGGGCTGGATTGCTTCTCTACCATGCAGATAAGAAAGATTTTGTCCAGAATCCCGGAGATCCTTTAGGGCATCTCTTGGTGCTGCCATGTCCTATGATTAAAGTCTGTGAAAACTACAACAACTTACTCTAGGCAGTATGACAAATCGTACAGACCCTTCAGGAATAAAGGTATGGGTCACTCCTCCAGGAAAAGAGCCAAGATCTGCTGAGGTGTATGTTGAGGGTGGAGAAAATACAGAACGGGTAGCAGAGGAAGGTAGTTACAAGTACCAACTAAGGCCATGTGACCAGTCACAGAAATGAGGATTATAATTGACACAAGTGTTTCTAGCATAGTTTGTTACAATGTGCTTGTACAGATATTTATGTTTTCTTTCCTCAATTTCTTTATCATGTAATATAACATCAATTAAGACAACATCAGTGGTTATCATATTTGAGATATAAAAAAAGAATGTCTGCCAAAGTTCATTGCCACCTCGTCTAAATTTTTTTTAAATTAATCATTCCATTCATTTACATTTCAAATGATATTCCACTTCCTTTCCAGTTATGCCTCCACAAGCCTCCTATCCCACAACCTCCCTCTCCTCCCTCCCCTTTGCCTCTATGAGAGTGCTCCCCCACCCTCCCACCCTCTCCTGCCCCACACCTCAGTTATATCATGTTAGGCATAATTATGGACTGGTTATTATTTTCACTTGGAACTTAAGCATGACATAAGGAGATATGATTGTGTGTCAAGTTGACAAGAGAGACTTATGGTGGCTATTCTCAGTCATCACCTTGACTACATTTAAAACCAAAGTGGCTGGGTACAATTATGAGAGTTGTTTTTTTTTTTTTTCTTAATTAAATCATTTGCAGTGGGAAGACCCACTTTTAATCTAAATCTTCTGAGCTGGGAAGATTCACCCTCACTCTGGGCCACACCTTCTGCTGGCAGCCTATAGAAAGGACATGGAAGAAGGAAGCTTGCTCTCTTTGCCTGCTTGCTCTCACTCTAGCTGGCAAGCCACTGGCATTAGAGACTAATTCTTTGGGATTACGGTGTGTACTGAAGACAAGCTGAGACATCTAGCCTTGTGGATTGAACACTACTGGATTCTTAGACAGTCGTTGTTGAACTTGTTAGACCATAACCTGTAAACCATTTTAATAAATCCCCTTTCTGCATGTGCGCGCACACATGCGAGCGCGCGCGCGCGCGCGCGCACACACACACACACACACACACACACACACACACACTTCATTTTATAAGTTCTGTTTCTCTAGGGAACTCTGACTAATACAGGCACCCTTCACATATCAATTTCTTTCTGGATATTCAAAGCTCTGGAAGATAGGCATCTGTGTTCCCTACAGAAAACCATTCTGTCCAGAGAAGGACCCTGTTCTAGTGTTGGATTCAATGACAATCAGGGCTAAGTATAAGTTCATAAATGTTCACCTCAGGAACCATAGAAGCAAAACAAGTAAGGCTAGCTATGCACCCATTCCAGAATAAATACCTCCTAAGTTTACCAAGTGAGGAGTCCTAAGGCTTCTATTCACCATATTCATCACCCTGAAACCTGATAGGTCCTAACCCACTATCCCCACAACAGAGAGGTTTGTGCAGAAATGGAAACTGTTTCCAATCCCATATGGTAAACCCTTCATGCATAAGATAGACTGATTGATGCACAGGTCAAAGGCATTGCATGAAAGCCAACAGCATTAAGAAGACCACAGCAGTAAAGACAGTGTGCTGGGTAAACTGTGTCACACAGAGGAGCTGACCACCATGCCACGTGCATGAGGCAGCAGTACCAACGTGGCTATCAGGGAAGGGTCTATCAGAAAGGGGCGGTGTTAATGAGTAGAGTGTCCCTTTGGGAAAACAGAACCTTCTGGAGATGGATATTGTTATCACTGGAATATGAATTGTTTCCCACAGGGTCACTGATAAAGATTTGACACCTCCCAAGATGGTTGTACTATTTGGGGTCCTGGAAACCTTAGGAGGTTCAGAGGGTCCAGCTGAATGAGTAGGTCATTGGGGACCATGTTCTTGGGAACTGTCCCTGCCCTGTCCCAACACCCTCCTCCTCTATCCCATGGACTGATCAGCATGTACCATGAGCTTCAGCTGCCATGATGTTCTGCCTGGAACCTGAAGACCCAAAGGCTATGGACCAGAAATTCTGAAACCAGAAGCCAAAATAAGTCTTTACCTCTAAAGTTGTTTTGTCAATTATTTGTCACAAGGACCTAAGGTCTGACAATGCACATAATGGTAATGACTGACAAACATACTGGATATGTGTAATACCACTGAATTGTGCCTAAAATGGTAGGTAGTTGTTAAAGTGTGTGTGTGTGTGTATGTGTGTGTGTGTGTGTGTGTGTGTATGTGGTATGTGTGCACATGTGTATATGCATGTGTGCATGTGAATGCATGTGTGTATGCATGTGAGTGCGCATGTGTATGTGTGTGTGCCTGTACATGTGAGTGTGTATTTGTATGAGTGTGTATGTGTGCATGTGAGTGTGCATATGAGTGTGTGTACATGTATGTGTGTATGTGCACATGTGTGTGTGAGTATGTGTGTACACACATACACGTGTGTGTGTGTGTGTGTGTGTGTGTGACCTTGAGGCCAGGTTGAATGAACTGAACAGCTGATCTCAGGAGAAATATGCCTTGACAAAAAGATGATTCTATTGAGAATTCTCACAGACTTAGATTACTGCAGCCACAAAAATAAGATTGATTACTAAGAAGAAGGCTCAGCTGGAAAGCAAGAGAGACTTTCTACCAATTAAAATATGATTGCCAAATAAAAAGTTCAGTGGCTGGATTGAATGGCAGTGGCTAAAACCAAACTGTAGAATAACCCTACTGAGCAGGAGAGATGGTGCTGGGAGCTCAGTGGGTAAAGGCGTGTGCTGCCAGACTTGACAGCCTGAGTTCAGTCACACATCCATGTGAGAAGAAGGAACTAACTCGGGCCAGTTGTTCTCAACCTCCATATGTACGACACACACACAAACACACATGCATGCACTCACGTATATTCTCTTTCTCTATTAAATGTTTTCAGTAGGAAAATCCCAATATGAGAGAGAAGTTAAAAGAGCATAGATCCTTTCTACTCAGGGACTACTAAACAGCCTTTCTGAAACTAATCCAATGGGAAATTAACACCCGGAGAAATGAAAACGGGGTACTGGGTCTCCATATCTGAAGGAAAATGGTGTTCAGATAAGTGAGAACACACAGTCTGAGAATAGGACAGATGTAGACAGACTCTCAGCCAAAGAAAGAAACCACAGAACACCAAAGACGAAGGGAGTCCTAACAGTTCCTAAATAGCAGAGCAGATGACCTTCAAAAGAATAAGAATCCAAAGAGCTCAGGCTCCTTACTAGCACTGATGTGCTCAGAGACAAAGAAACAGTGCCCGGAAGTTCTCAGGGAACAATTCTAAACTGGGTATGCCCAAAGTGAAGTCACACTCAGGCTTGGGAGCTGACCACTGAGCAACCCTGCCTGAGACTGTGGCGGGTAGGAAGCTAGCCTGGAGAAAGGGAATGAGACCCAACAAGCAAGGACTCCTGTAGCTGAACGTGGCTGGAGCAGAAAGAGCCCAGAACTCTGAAGAAAATCTGCTAAGCTTCGATGTGTGGTTTCCTTTCCTTCCGCTGGCCATGGTTTAGAGACTTAGGGATCTCTGTAGTTTTCCTTTGGGTGTAATTGAACATTTCTTTCTGAAGTAATTAATAACTTATCCTTGCCCAGGTGTTCCCCAAGGCTATGTATTAAAGGCTTCCCCTCTAGCTGGGTGGTGGTGGCATACCAGCACTGGAGAGTCAGAGGCAGGCAGATCTCTGAGTTCAAGGCTAGAACAGAGTGAGTTGTAGGACAGCCAGTGCTACACAAAGAAACCCTGTCTTAAAAAAAAAAAAAGGCAGCAATGGGGACCATGAACTCAAATCCCCAAAACTATCAACTAAAATAGAACTTGGCTTCATTTTCATCTTTTGACTGTAAGAATAATTTATTGGATGCACTGTAAGAGAGCCGTGAGCTTGGCATTAGCTACAGTATTGCCTGAGTAACCTTTCCTTCTTATAAATTGTTTAAATGGGGTATTGTCACAGGGATGGCAAGAGTCTAATAGTAGTTATATTGTACATAGTCTTTTATTAAGTTTAATGTTTAATAATAACTAACTTATAGCACATAGTCTTTTATTAAGTTTAATGTTTAATAACTAACTTATAGCATTGACTGGGTCTACAGAAGAGATAGAGTTAAGTGTGCTTTTATTTGTGTCCTTCATAGACACATACTCTGGCTGATGAGGTAAAGAAATATCCACAATTTGAAGCAGAGATTTCCACATTTTGGGACACAGCTCATTATTGGGTTATCCAACTATTGCACTGCTCCAAAAATAAAGTTGAATTGGAAATTCTGGAATTCATTGAACATTTAAAAACTCTTATTTAAGCTGGGGATGTGTGTCCTGGGATGCCGTATGCATCCTCCTCTGAAACACAAAGCCTGATCTCTCTCCCCTTGAGTGGTGTCTGGATGTCGATGTTTGCTTTCGTGAAAGAAAATGGGGTTATTAAGATTCAGAGCTTTTAAATCTAGAGATTGAGAGAGAGTTGTATGTATACGTGCTAAGGCTTAAATCCATGATTATTCCTGTAGACTTGGAGACATCACTGAGGCTAACAACCCTGTCTTCAGCATCTCCTGCCTGAGAAAGCCCAGTTAACTAACCAATGAGAAAGGGCTTGCAGTTTAAGATTTCTGCTCAACCAATGAGCTGTGTCCTAAAGCAAATAAAGTAGAAATGCCCTATGTGATGGTTACTGTTGATTGTCAACTTGACAGACTAGAATCACCTGGGGGAAACACCTGTGAGGGGTTATCTACATTACACTAGTCTCAGGGAATGGCTGAGAGGGGTTACCTTGATTCATTGAAGCCAGAGGATCCATCCTAAAAGTGGGTGGAACCATTTAATGCACGGGTGTCAAAGGATTTTCCCTGTCCAACTACATTAGTGTAAAGGAGGCCTGGGATTGGACAGGGAAATGGGAGGCGGAGCTAAGAGTTACAGAGACAGGGAGTGTTAGAGGGTAGGAGGAGAGGGAAGATGGCTCCAGGACGTGAACCCGCTTGGTGTTTACCAGTGACAAGTAGTTGTGGTATCATAGGGTTAGATTAATTGAGATAAAGCCTTTATCATTATCAGTTGGCTCTGAAATGATTGTATTGGCATCTTGTAATTGTGATATTGATACATAAATCTGATTGATTGAGCTTTAAGAGTCTTGATTCTACCGGGTTTCTGGGTATTGTGATATGCAACCACGAGGTTGGCGGTTCCATTTAGTTACTGGAATGTGTGATCACTGACTACATGGGTTTATGGCTGAGGAAGAACTAGTGGTTCCAGGGACAAGTGAAAGAGAGCTGGGAACACAGCAATCGAGCATAGCAGGGGCTAGCTGAAGAGAATTGCTGGCAGCGGTGGCAGGAGTGTGAGAGGAGTGTATGACCACACAGTCTCTGCATGTTGCCAACAGCAGGGATGTGGGTGTGGTCCAGCACCCACTGAGAGCTGGTGGGTTCATTTTTTAATATTTCCCAGAACACACTGGGGCCTCCTACTGCATACAAAGTGGAAAGCTAACTGAGCATATCTGCTTCTTGCCTGGAAGCACAATGTGACCTGCTGTCCCAGGCTCCTGGTATCATGACTTCCACTAGGAGTGGACAGTGAACACAGATAAAATCATCCTTCCTGGAGTTGATTTGGCCAAGACTTTGTATTACAACAACAGGAAGAGACACTCACACCTATGAATAACCTCTCCTGCCTTTGCCATACAGACAGTATGCCCTTGCTTAGTAGATCCAAGGAGCAATAATTTGTCCCCGACATCAATCCTTTGATGGCAGTGACAGTCATTATTGGGGGCTGGGTAGGCTGGTTGGAGTAAACACTTGTAATAGGCAGAATAAAGAAAATGAAATGAGGAACAGCCTTGTAGCAGATCTGAAAGGCAGTGTGGCTTGTTTTTTGATAGGTCTGAGTGCTCTTGCTGACAGATGTCCATTCCTATATCTTAAAGTTATCCAGCATCAATGAAGATAACATAAAACAGTTCCAGTTCATATGTCAGAAAGCACCCCCACTAGATGGTCCAGGAAGAGCAAAAGTAGTACTTCTTCTTTATTTTTTTTAGTAGGATACAACATATGACCACACAGTCTCTGCATGTTGCCAACAGCAGGGATGTGGGTGTGTGTCCTGGGTTCCTGCCCAGAAACCCAACCGCCCTTGTACTAGATAGCTCTGAATTATTTATTTCTAGCCCATCCCCCATCTCCCTTTCAGTTAATGTCACAATTCACAGTATCAAACAAATCTATGGGAAAGTTTTTAAGCTTGAGTCTCTTCCATTGAACTATATCCTCCACCCAACATAAAGGCTCATTTTTCAGGTCTCTTGGAAATATTCTGCCCTGTGCCTTTTATTTTTTTTTTTACATCTATTATATTTTGTGTTGTGTGTATGTTTGCATGTTTGTGTGTGTGCACAGATCCATGTATGGAGGTCAGAGGACAACTTTCTTTTTTAATTTTTTATTTTTTTTAAAGATTTATTTATTTTATGAATGTGAGTACACTGTCACTGTCTTCAGACACACCAGAAAAGGACATCAGTTCTCATTACAGATGGTTGTGAGCCACCATGTGGTTGCTGGGAAATGAACTCAGGACCTCTGGAAGAGCAGATGGTGCTTTCAACCACTGAGCCATCTCTTTAGCCCCTTTCTTTCCTCCCTTCCTTCCTTCCTTCCTTTCTTTTTTTAATGAAATTTGTTTATTTCCTTTACAACCTAATACCAGCCCTTCTTCTCCTCCCAGTACCCCCCCATGCAAGTCCTCCCCACATTTTTCCTTTCCCTTCAGGAAGCCCCCTCTAGATGTCACCCCTTACTCCCTGCCCCTGGCACATCAAGCTGCTGCAGGACTAGGCACATCCTCTCCCACTGAGGCCAGACAAGGCTGTCAGAGGACAACTTTCGGGAGTCAGTTCTCTCTACCTACCAGGTGGTTTGGCGGATCTAGCTCAGGACATCCAGCTTGGCAGCAAGCACCCTTAGCTACTGAGCCATCTTTCTGCCCCTCTGATTCTGAACACTGTGACAGTGTTCTTTAGTTTGATGTCTTCTCCTTTAGAGACAGAGTTTATCTGCTTTTCTAGGAGACTTCATTGGTTTCTTAACTTCCATTGCTTTACTGGAAAGTATTTTACTGTGCTTTGCCTGGAAATACATAAAAATGTAGATGGATTATGCCTTTTCTTTTAGTTACAATTCATTGACTCTGACAAAGCACCATGACCAAGGCAAGTTATAGAAAGAAAGCATTGAACTGGGGACTTGCTTACAGTTTAGGAAGTGAGTCTACGACATGAAGGAAAGCACAGCAGCAGTTAGGTGGGCATGGCGTTAGAGAAATATCTGAGAGCTTACATCTGGTCCACAAGCACAAGGCACACACAGAGAGCTAACTGAGGATGGTGTGGGCCTTTGTAACCTCAAAGTCCAGCCCAAGTGACACACCTCCTCCAACAAAGCCACGCCTCCTAATCCTTCCCAAACAGTTCCACTAACTATGAACCAAACCATTCAAACATATGAACCTATGGGGGTCATTCTCATTCAAACCATCACACTCCCCTTTCTGGTCATCACAGGTTTGTGGCCATATCACAATGCAAAATTACTCAGTCTAACCTCAAAAGTTCCCATTCTCTTTCAGTCTCAGCACTGTTTCAAAGTCCAAGGTCTTTTCTGGGACTCAAGGCAATCTCTTAATTGAAACACTGTAAAATCAAAAGCAAATTACAAAATTCCAGCACACAGCGGCACAGAATATACATTTACATTTAAAAAGGTAGGAAAGGAGGCATAGTGAGGAAATATTTGACCAAAGCAAAACTCAAACCCAGCAGGGAAAACTCCAAATTCTGTAACTCTAGGTTTGATGTCAAAGGCTTAAATGGCTCAGCCCTTCCAGCTTCACTGACAGCAACACACCTCTTTCTCTGGGCTTATTCCTCTCCCTCTGTGCATTTCTCCCTGGCAAACATCCCATGGCTCTGGCACATCCAACATTCTGGGATCCCTAACACATGCAGTGTTTGCAGCTTCTCACAATGGCTTCTCCAAGCCTTTAGGCAGGGACTCCTCTGCCACACTCGTGTCCTTGGTAGCTTTTCTTAACTGCAGAGGGAGTTCCACAGTTCCCCAACTCGTGTATTCTTCATGGCTCTAAAGCCAAGAGCACCTGAGGAAAGCTGCCAAGTTCTGCTGCCAGCTTGAGATCTAGTCTGGCCCCCTCACTGCTCTTCTTGGATTACATTTGCATAAACTTTGATGCTCTTTAGGAACTGATTGCATTTTAGGCCTTTTCTTTTTTTATTTTAACAGTTTCTAGGATTAGCTGGGTGGACTTTTGCCCTGAGGCCACTAGTTCTTTATTCTATTTCATACCAGGCCTTTCTTTAAAACTATGTCTTTGAGCACAGCACTTGGCTCCAGCTGTATGGTCTCTGGTGCTCTTTTTCTCTTCAGACTGTATACTTGGCATTTCTTTCTTTTCTTCTCTTTTCTTCTCTTTTCTTCCTCTCTCCCTCCATCTTTCTTTCCTTTTCCTTGTTTGCTGCTCATTTTCATAGTGGACCTGCATGAGATGACTTATAACCACAGAGCAAAGTCAATATCACACTGTCTTCAAATCTCTTTCTGTCTTAGTCAGGGTTTCTATTCCTGCACAAACATCATGACTATGAAGCAAGTTGGGGAGGAAAGGGTTTATTTGGCTTACTTCCACATTGCTGTTATCACAAATGAAGTCAGGACTGGAAATCAAGCAGGTCAGGAAGCAGGAGCTGATGCAGAGGCCATGGAGGGATATTGCTTCTCCTGGCTTGCTCAGCCTGCTCTCTTATAGAATCCAAGACTTCCAGCCCAGAGATGGCACCACCCACAAGGGGCCCTACCCCCTTGATCACTAATTGAGAAAATGCCCCACAGCTGGATCTCATGGAGGCATTTCCCCAACTGAAACTCCTTTCTCTGTGATAACTCCAGCCTGTGTCAAGTTGACACACAAAACCAGCCAGTACACTTTCAACAACAAAACTAGTTCAAAACGTATCAAATTAGCTTCAGGCAGATTCTTAGGAGTAGGGCAAAAGGTAGCCATGTTCTTTGCCAGTTAAGAATGGCCTCTAGGGGGCTAGAGAGATAGCTTAGTGATTAAGAGCACTGATTGCTCTTCCTGAGGTCCTGAGTTCAATTCCCAGCAACCACATGGTGGCTCACAACCATCTGTAATGGAATATTATATAAAATAAATAAATGTAGTAGTAGTAGGAGGAGGAGGAGGAAGAGGAGGAAAAGAAAGAGGAGAAGGAAAAGGAAGAGGAGAAGGAGAAGGAGTCTCTAGCTCAGTTGCTATTGTTGTTCCTTTGAAACCTCCTAAGCTGGTTCTCCATAGCCCTCATTGCTCCCAGTAACAAGTGTTACTACCTTCCAAGCTCTTACTAGGATGTTGCATTAAGCCCTGATGAGTTCAACCACTCTTCTGGTCTAAAGTCCCTACATCTTCTACAACAAGGCCAGGCCCATCACACCCATACCCAAGTCCTGGCAATAAGGTCTGTCTTAGTTACTTTTCTATAACAAAGGCAATTCCTAGAAGGAAAGCATTGAATTGGAGGCTTGTTTAAAGTTTCAGAGGGCAAGTCCATCATCATGTGGCTGGGGTTGTAGCAGTCGGCAGGAAGGCAGGTGCTAGAGGAGTAGCTGAGAGTTTGCTACATCTGATCTATAAGCATGAGACAGAGAGAGGTTGAGAAAGAAATATTCAAATATATGAGTCTATAGGGGCCATTCTTGAATTTTTTTTTTTTTTTTTTTTTGGTTTTTTGAGACAGGGTTTCTCTGTTTAGCCTTGGGTGTCCTGGAACTCACTCTGTAGACCAGGCTGGCCTCGATCTCAGAGATCCGCCTGCCTCTGCCTCCCAAGTGCTGAGATTAAAGGCGTGTGCCACCACCGCCTGGCCATTCTTGAAATTTGATTAATATAGTGAATTATGCCATTCACTGTCAAATTCTCATAGCTGAGGTTCTTTTAAAGAAATAGATTGCCATTCTAAGTCAAAAAAAAAAAAAAGCCACCAACCAACCAACCAACCAAAACTTAGCTGCTGATGCTCAGCTCTGTAATTCCTAGTCAATCTTATTTATCTGTTCATAAGAGTTTCATGCATGTATCTCTAATGGAATATGATCAATATACCTGCTTTTTCTCTCCTTCCACTCCCTCCATATCACTAAAAAGCCCCACAATCAACTTCATGTCTTTTTTTGTTTATAACTTACCAAATCCAGTTAGTATGCAGTGTGCACAAGTGTGAGGCATTTATACTTATTTATTTTGGGAATTATTTATTTTAACTATTTTGGAATATACTTGAACTTGTTACACAGGATGCTATACCCTCTGAGCACATACAAATGCAAACATATTGGAACCCTGTTCAGTATTTAACTTTACATTTTAAAAGTTACATAATGTTTCAGTTTCTAACACTGTCTTAACATTGTGTTTACCTGTTTCCTAAGGGGCATCACACATGCACCACACCTTTTGTGTGAAGGTCAGAGAACGAAGTTCAGGGAGTCAGTTTTCTTCTACTACTACATGGATACCAGGTGGTTTTGTCTGCACAGTATTTTCTAAATCTGAAAGTTCATGTCCAAATCCAGTGCCTCTTGAATAAAATGAAATCATTCTGCCATACTAATTGTTGAAGCTGCTTCCTTTTTTCTTTCCTTCTGTCCTTCCCTCCTCTCTCTCTCTCTCTCTCTCTCTCTCTCTCTCTCTCTCTCTCTCTCTCTCTCTTTCTTGTTGCCGCCTACAGACCAGTGGAAATAAGGAGGCAACCACGAACTCTTCTCCAAGCAGTTTATTCAGGAACCTTGTACTACCGAATCATTCATTCATTTTCTCATTTTCTCCTCTATCTTCTCCCCAGCCCCCAGCCCTCACGGGTTAAATACTTTCCCTGGTCCCAATCAACATCAGCTACGTAGCAAAGCATAACAGGCTGCGGGAAATCATGCCAGCTTGCATCACAAACTGGAGGCACTCAGCTTTTCCAAATAAGGGCTTGTTTATCACAATGCTTTAGGGTGGCAGCTGCGATTCTCCACATATCCCCCTTTTTGTTTTAAACGCAACAGGCAAAAGTAGAGGTCTGATCTCCAGTAACCATGAGAAGGACATTGCAATGGCTCTACAACCTGGTGGTAATATCTCTTGGCAAAATATCAAACCCGTCTTTGAGAACACATACATCTAGTTTGTACTAAAAAAACGGGCTTATTTAATATCTCTTGGCAAAATATCAAACCCATCTTTGAGAACATGTACAGCTAGTTTGTACTATAAACTGGGCTTATTTAGCCACTCGGCACATGTCTCTGTCTTAGGTGATTTATTTTCCAGAGCCCTAACTCGTAGAACCAAGTTGGTGCCATGCCCGCCCTATGCCTTTTTCCTGGAGGTGGGACCTGGGGCATCAACCCACATGCAATCAGACGTGCTCTCCAAGAGACCGCTAGAAGCTGATCTCTAGTGCTGTGCTTAGCCTCGCATCCTGAGCATGAGGAAGAACATACACTATTCATTCAGGATAGTTAACCAAGCCTGTGGAGATTGTCCTGCCTCCAGGGCTGCAAATGCTTGCACTACCAAAGCAGCCTGTCATTGCTGCTGGACCCACATACATGCACCACAATGCCAATATACTGACAAGGACCAGTAAAGCACCCACGGTTCTAATACCCACCCACTCTTTATACAATACAATTAAATCTGGCTATTTCTTCCCTATTTCAAATATAAGCAACCCTCTCTAGCCCCAAAGCCCAGGGAACCGGGTAGACGACTCATCATAACTTCTTCAAGCTGAATGGGGGCGTAGATATAAAAGAGGTATGGGGAAGGAAAAACAGAATTTATTAGTTTTCTGATGTCTGTGTCTTGACAGGATCAGGCTGAAGTCCAGGACATCAGGAGTTCAGGCAGGCCAGTTTAGCATGTCAGGACAAGGAAATTCACCAAGGCTGTATATTTCTGTAATACATGAATCTCAAGACAAATTTTCAGTATCATTAAGATATAATTTTTTTTATTTGATTCTCTGGAGTCTAGTTTTCTGAAAGGTGTAAATACTCCAATCATCTTTTCTCAAAAACACAAAAACAAAACCCTTAATCATCAATACAAAGAAATCTACCTGGGTGGTATTTGGGTTCCCAGTGCCTCAAAGTCTCCAAATAAGAAAAAGTCTGTCTCCATTTCTGATAGAAATGACAAGATAAAATTCCTTATTTTGCTAAATGCTATGAGTGTACCATTGGAAGGGTGCATTTGACCAGGGACCAGCAGGGAAGGCATCTCCCACTGGCTCAGTGACAATAGACAATCGTACATGCAAAACAGCCCCCTCCCAGCAACAGCCACAGCTGTTCCAGGTTTCCTTTTTAAGCTTCTTTACTCTAGGGGCAAAGGTGCTAGCAGTTTAGCCTTACTACCATGCTTCGATAGAATTTAGATTATTTTTTTATTTACTTTTTATTTCCAAGGCAAACTAACTCTTTGTTTGTCTTCAGACTGCTCATCACTTGTCTCTACTTATCTAGACTCCACACCTTTTTTAATTCTTGTAATGTTAAGGTATTACCATAGTTTAAACAAAACCCAGTTTTAAACATTCTATTTTTTATGAGAGATCCAGGATGTCAATCCACTAGCAAGGGACAGATCAACTCTGGTGAAATTCACGTGGACTATGGCTATGCGAAGATAAGTGCAGACTGACTCAGCCAAGTTCTTTATGACTTTAAAATCCAATGGTTACAGGCAGTCCTGGGCCTGTGGGCTACCCTAATGGTGGACTTCTCCATTTTCTGTACTAACTTCTCAAGTTCCTCTTCAGAGTCCGAGCCACTCTCATCAGTCTGATCTTTCTCAGACTTTGCTGACCTCTCTTCCTTCAGCTGTTCTAACGCTTCCTATCCCTTCTCTACTGCTTTAGAACACACTTTATTCTCCAGGTAGCTCCTAATCAGTTTACAGATTGGTCGCACTCCACCTTTTAATAGCTCCTTAAGAGCAAGAAACACGAGACAAAATTGCGAGTTCCTCATACTATCACTTTTGATTTGCCCTTAACGGGACTTTATAGCTCCACTCTGGAGACCTTATTGCCTCTTTACAGAGGTCCTTCCTTTTCGTCCCACCTTACTTGGGAACTTACCAGTCGACTGCCCTGTCTGCAAGGAGTTCTGAGCTATAGAAGATGTCCCCGTACAGCCCACCATTTGTGGCTGCCTCACCGACCAGCGGAAATGAGGCAACCACGAACTCTTCTCCAAGCAGTTTATTCAGGAACCTTGTACTACCGAATCATTCATTCATTTTCTCATTTTCTCCTCTATCTTCTCCCCAGCCCCCAGCCCTCACCGGTTAAATACTTTCCCTGGTCCCAATCAGCATCGGCTACGCAGCAAAGTATAACAGGATGCAGGAAATCATGCCAGCTTGCATCACAAACTGGAGGCACTCAGCTTTTCCAAATAAGGGCTTGTTT
>NW_022196904.1:55743308-55750397 GCF_008632895.1 Mastomys coucha
CTCAGAAATCCGCCTGCCTCTGCCTCCCAAGTGCTAGGATTAAAGACGTGCGCCACCACCGCCCGGCCCTCCCTCCCTCTTTCTTGCTTTCTTTCTTTCCCTTTTCTTTCCTTTTGTGGCATGCTGATCAAACCCAAGGTTTTGCATGTGTCAGGCAAATGCTTTGCCACTGAGCTCCATTCCAATGGCTTTTTTATATTTAAAAATTATTATTGTTGTTGTTGTTAGTGTTTTGTTTGTTTTTAATACAGGTTCTCAAAACTGTGTGGATCTCTTTGTAGCTCTGGCTGTCCTGGAACTCATTATGTAAACCAGGCTGGTCTTGAACTCATGGAGATTTGCCTGCCTCTTCCCCCACCACACCCAGCCTTGAAAATTGTTTCTTTTTAAAATGGCAGGGTTTCACTGAACTACCCAGGCAGGCTTTGAACTTGTGATCCTCCTGCCTCAGCTTCTGGAGCAGCTGGGATTTCAGACCTGCAGCACATGGCCAAGCTCTAGAGACTGGTCTTGGCAGCAGCCTTTTCTGCTTCGCCACAGTAGACACTGCTTCCCATGTAGAAACAGTGTGCATTTTTTGGTGATTAGTAGAAGAAATAAAACTTAGTTCGTAATTTTTTTTGGTGTGTTCCCTATTTGTCTCGTGATAATGCTTGTATTATGTCGTTTGTTTCTCACTGATGGACATGAGATTGTTTTAGGCACTCAGATGCCCCACCAGGTTTAGTTTTAAGTCTCTCAGTTTACTTGACTCATCTGTATCTAGTGTAGGGACATGAGAGACCAAGGCTCTTGGTGGAAAGAATACTCAGGAAATTGAAGATTAGGACCCATCATCCCTTGGCAAGCATGCAGCCAGAGGCAAAAAGGATGCCTTCGTTGTGATAGTCCGTAATCCTGAGATGTCTCCAAGATGGCAGGACTCAGGTGCACCCAGGGGACCAGCCTTCCTCTTGTGGAAACAAATGGAGATTTCCGTTTCTCAGGAGAAGAAAGTAGAACTGTGTTTGACAGACATAATGGGGGGTTCTTAAGAAGTTACTTGTTCCTTGTAGCAAGTGTAAAGATTAGGGCTAGGAGGCAGCTTAGGTGGTGGATGCTTGCCTAGCATTCCTGGGTTTGGTCTCCAGCTCTACATAGAGCCAGGCATGGTGGCACATGTCTGTCTAGAAGCCCAGCACTTGGGAGGAGGAGGCACCAGGATCAGAAGTGTGATGTCATCTTCAGTTACATAGCATGTTTGAGACTAGCCTGACCTACGTGAGACCTTGTCCCTGACTAAATAAACAAATGCATAAGATTGAAGCCTGTTAGGAATAGATGCATCCCGACTCAGAATGTGAGCAATTTAAGTTTTTTTTTTTTCAGTTTCAGAAACAGCCTCATGGTTATGCTTTTTTTTCTCCTTCCTCTCTTTAGTTATTGTTAAATATTTACCAGGGTACAAATGCCCTTCCCTGTAGACCTTGGGGTATAGCGCCCCGAGATGACTTGTACACATCTCTGACTTGAAAGTCTCTGATTGCTGTCTGCAAAGCCGCTGTCTGTGGAAGGAAGTCTGCACACTGTGCTCCGCAGGCTGCTGGCACTTGACAGGGCAGGGCTGGCGCCAGTGTGAGGATTATGACATGGTGTCCCTGTAGCTTGCTTTTTACTGCCTGAGGGGAGAAGTGAGCTGCTACTGTCTCCTCTCCTGTGAATCTGTTGGTTGCTTAGTGCCTTCTGACAGGCACACGTTCTGGACTAGTCCCTTGATGCTTCTGCACGGGCAAGCGCACTCTTTCCATTTACGAGGACTTGTCGCTTCTGCAAGCCTCTCTCTCTGATCAGTAGACATTGCATATTTGCATGTGGTGCAATTTATTCATCGTCTGGTTTATAATTTATGCTTGTGTTTTGCAATGCCAGGGATCATTCTGGCAACGTTTCAACAGTTTTGTCTGTATTCCACAAGGCATTTTATATGTATGGATACAAATATATCAAAATTATAAATATGCCCAAATTATACAACAGTAACTCGCTTTAAATGTTATAATTTAAATTGTATGATTAAAATAAAAGCATGTGAGCCAAGGACTTTAAAGAACACCCCACTCCCACTTGGTTCTTAGTCAGCCCTTGAGCTACAGAAATTAATGGCCAGAGTGAAGCAATTATCTCGCGTCCGTGGGTAGTGACCTCGGAGGGGCTCAGCCTCCTTTCCAATCTGCCCTATTTTTGTCCTTAATAGCGGCATTTATCTCAATTTTAGTTTTCAGTATTTTCTTTTATGGTCATAATCTAAAAAGGTTACATAGTACCCCTTTTGGGAGCACTGAAATCTCTGCCTGCCTGTGTCTGGTCTTTCCTAAAGGGCTCTTCTGTAACCCCCTTCTGTTATCTTGTCAATTCTTGCATAAGCTGTTGCTTTTCTTTAGCACTATCTAAAAGCAACCGGAAAGGGCAAAAACAAGACATTATTCAGCTCGTGATGTCCTTATGGGTCCTCCAATCTCCTTCCTCCCTTTCCTCTTCGGGACTCCCAGGGCACTGTCTAATATCTGGCTGTAGGACTCTGCATCTGCTTCCATCAGTTGCTGGATGAAGTCTTTCCGGTGACAATTAAGCTAGGCTCTGGTTCCGCACACCCCTCAGGCATGATAAACTGTGGGTTGGAGGTTTTGTGGCTGGATTCATCTCCCAATCCCTCCACTCGAGGCCTTGCCTGGTTACAGAAGATGGCTGGTTCAGCCTTCTTGTTTCCCATTACTAGGAGTCCTCACTAGTGTCACCCACATAGATTCCATGGAGTTTCCATTGCGTTAGATTTCTAGCTTACCCTTAAAATGTCACTTCCCCCGCCCCATTCCGGTTGTCTCTGACAGTATTCTCTGCCTCCATACCCCCGACCTGATCCCTCCTGTTACCATCCCCACCAACTCCCAATTCACCAAGGAAATCTATTCTGTTTCCCCTTCCCAGGGAGACCTTTGCATCCCCCTCATTAACCTCTCCCTGTTTCTAGCCTCTCTGGGTGTGTGGATTCTAGCATGACTTTATCTTATAGCTAATATTCACTTATAAGTGGGTACATACAATAGTTGTCTTTCTGGGACAGGGTTACCTCACTCAGATGATCTTTTCTAGTTCCATTCATTTGCCAGAAAATTTCATTATTTCTTTTTTGTTGTTGTTGTTTATTTGTTTTAACAGCTGAGTAATACTTCCTTGTTTAAAAGTACCATTTTTGTTTGTTTGCTTGCTTGTTTGGTTTTTAAAAATCCATTCTTGTGCCTGCTTTGGCAGCACATAAACTAAAAAATTGGAATGATACAGAGAAGATTTGCATGGCCTCTGCGCAAGGATGACATGCAAATTTGTGAAGTGTTCCATTTATTTTTTTTAAAATAAATTCTTTGGTTGAGGGGCATCTGGGTTGTTTCCAGTTTCTGGCTATTATGAATAAAGCTGCTGTGAATATGGTGGAGCAAGTGTCCTTGTGGTAGGATGGACCATCCTTTGGGTTTATGTCCAGGAGTGGTATGGCTGAGTCTTGAGATCTATTCATTCCCAGTTTTCTGAGAAACCACCATATTGATTTCCAAAGTAGCAGTACATGTTTACAATCCTGCCAGCAGTGGAGGAATGTTCTCTTTGCTCCACATCCTCACCAGCAAGAGCTGTCACTTGTATTTTTTATGTTAGCCATTCTGACAGGTGTAAGCAATCTGAAAGTCGTTTTGATTTGCTTTTCTCTGATGGCTAAGGATGTTGAACATTTCTTTAGAGGTTCCTCAGCCATTTGAAATTCCTCTATTGAGAATTCTTTGTTTAGATCTGTACCCCATTTTCTAATATTGTTGATGTACTAGTCTCTTGAATTCTTCATATATTTGGACATCAGCCCTTTATCAGATGTGGAACTGGTGAAGATCTTTTCCCAATCTCTAGACTGCCATTTTGTCCCATTGATGGTGTCTTCTGCCTTACAGAAGTGTTTCTGTTTCATAATGTCATATTTATTAATTGTTAATCTTTTTAATTTTTTTAAATATTTATTTATTTATTTTATGTGTATGAGTACACTGTAGCTGTACAGATGGCTGTGAGCCATCATGTGGCTGCTGGGAATTGAACTCAGGTCCTTTCTTGCTCCTGCCGTCTTGCTCCAGCCCTGCTTGCTGCAGCCCCGGCGTAATTCACTGTAGCTGTCTTCAGATGCACCAGAAGAGGGCATCAGATCTCATTACGGGTGGTTGTGAGCCACCATGTGTTTGCTGGGTTTGAACTCAGGACCTTCAGAAGAGCAGTCAGTGCTCTTACCCCCTGAGCCATCTCGCCAGCCTCCTTAATTGTTGATCTTAGTGTCTGCTCTGTCAGTGTTCTGTCCAGGAAGTTGTCTCCTGTGTCAATGTGTTCAAGATGATTCCCTACTTTCTCTTCTATCAGATTCAGTGTCTCTGATTTAATGTGTGAGGTTCTTGATCCAGTTAGACTTGAGTTTTGTTTAGGGTGATAGGTATGGATCTATTAGCAATCTTTCATGTACTGAAAGCCAGTTAGACCAGCATCATTTGTTCAAGATGTTTTCTTTTTTCCATTTCATATTTTTGGCTTATCAAAACTCAGATGTCCGTAGGTTTGTGAACTTACATCTGGGTATTCGATTTGATTCCATTTATCAACATGTCTGTTTTTGGTCCAATATCATGAGGTTTTTTTGTTTGTTTGTTTGTTTGTTTGTTTTTGATCACTATTGCTCTATACTACAGCTTGAAATCTGGAATATTGATAGCTCTGGATGTTCTTTTATTGTATAGAATTGTGTTAGCTATCCTGGGATTTTTGTTTATTCACATGAAGTCAAGTATTATTTGTTCTAAGTCAATAAACTATTGTTTTGGAATTTTGATGGAGATCGTGCTGAATCTATAGACTGATTTGAGTAAGATGGCCATTTTTATTATTTGGTCCAATCCATGAGTATGAGAAATCTTCCAATCTTCTGATATCATTTTCAGTTTCTTCAAAAACTTGAAGTTTTTGTCATATAGGTCTTTCACTTGCTTGGTTATAGTTATGCCAAGAGATTTTATATTATTTGTGGTTATTGTGAATGGTTGTGTTTTCCTGATTTCTCTCTCATCACCTTTCTCAGAGAGCTACTGGATTTTTTTAAAAGTTAATCTTGTATCCAGCCACTTTGCAGAAGGTGTTTATCAGTTGTAGGAGTTCCTGGGTAGAATTTTTGGTGTTTCTCATGTGTACTATCATATCATCTGCAAATAGTTCCAATTTGAATCTTCTTGAGCTCCTTTAATTGTCTTATTGTCCTAGTTAGAACTTCAAGTACTATAATGAATAGATATGGAAAGAACCTTGTCTTATTTCTGATTTAGGTGGAACAGCTTTGAGTTTCTCTTCATTTAATTTGATGTTGGCTATTGGTTTGCTATAAATTGCCCTTATTATGTTTAGGTATGTGCCTTGTATCCCTGATATCCATGACTTGCATCATGAAGGAGTGTTGCATTTTGTCAAAGGCTTTTCCAGCAACTAATGAGATGATCATTAGTTTTTTTCTTTCAGTTTGTTTATATTGTGAATTATGTTTGATATTGAACCATCCCTGCATCTCTAGAATGAAGCCTACTTGATCATGGTGGATAATTCTTTTGATGTGTTCTTGGATTCAATTTGCAAGTATTTTATTGAATATTTTTGCATTTATGTTAATGAGGGAAATTGGTCTTTAATTCTCTTTCTTTGCTGAATCTTTCTGTGGTTTGGGTACCAGGGTGATACCAAATTCATAGAATGAATTTGGCAATATTCCTTCTGTTTCAATTTTGTGGAATAATTTAAGGAGTATTGGCATTAGTTCTTCTTTGAAAGTCTGGTGGAATTCTGCATTAAAGCTGTCTGGCCCTTGGCTTTTTTAGGTTGGGAGACTTTTCAATGACTGCTGCTATTTCCTTGGAGGTTATAGGTCTATTTAAGTTGTTTATCTGATCTTGATTTAACTTTGGTAAGTAGTGTCTATGGAGAAAATTGTCTATTCAAATTGACTTTCCAATTTTGTTGAGCACAGGTTTTCTTGTATGACCTAATAATTCTTTGAATTTCCTTGGTGTCTGTGTCTCCCTTTTCATTTCTGATTTTTGTTAATTTGGATATTTTTCTCTTTTAGTTAGTTTGGCTAAGGATTTGTCAATCTTTTTTATTTTCTCAAGGAATCAGCTCTTTTTTTTCATTAATTCTTTGCATTGTTAACTTTGTTTCTATTTTGTTGATTTCAGCCCTGAGTTTGATTATTTCCTTCTTTCTACTTCTCTTGGGTGTGTTTGCTTCTTTTTGTTCTAGAGCTTCAGGTGTACTGTTACGTTGCTCACATGAGATCTCTCCTTTTATTTATTTTATTTTATTTTATTTTATTTTATTTTTAGTGAAGGCACTTAGTTCTATGAACTTTCCTCTTACCTCAGCTTTCATTGTGTCTCATAAATTTGGTATGTTGTGTATTAATTTTCATTGAATTCTGGAAAGTTTCCAATTCTTTATCTATGCCTTCATTAGTAGTCATTCAGTAGAGTGTAGTTCAGTTTCCATGAGTTTGTAGACTTTCAATTATTTCTGTTGTTGTTGAAATCCAGCTTTAATCTGTGGTGGTCTGATAGGATGCAGCAAGTAATTTCAATTTTTTTGTATCTGTTGAGACTTGCTTTGTGATCAAGTACGTGGTCAATATTAGACAATGTTCTGTGAGGTAAGAAGAAGGTGTATTCTTTTTTTTGTTTGGGTGAAATTTTCTGTAGATATCTGTTAGGTTCATTTGCTTCACAGCACCTATTAGCTTCATTCCTAATCTGTTTAGTTTTTGTCTGGATGACCTATTCATTACCAAAAGTGGGTATTGAAGTCTTCCACTATTGTTGTGTGATGGTTCAGGTGTGATTTAAACTTTAGCAATGTATCTTTTACAAATGTGGGTGCCCTTGCATTTGGTCCATAGGTATTAAGAATTGAAATGTCACCTTGGGAGGCATGTGGATTTCTGAGTTCGAGGCCAGCCTGGTCTACAGAGTGAGTTCCAGGATAGCCAGGGCT
>NW_022196904.1:55750426-55788006 GCF_008632895.1 Mastomys coucha
AAAAAAAAAAAAAAAAAAAAAGAAAGAAAGAAATTTCACCTTGGTCAATTATTCCTTGATGAGTATGAAATATCCTTCCCCATCTCTTTGGATTAATTTTTGTTTGAAGTCTATTTTGTTAGATATTAGAATAGCCACACTAGCTTGCCTCTTAGAGTCATTTGCTTAGAAAACCTTTTTCCAACCTTTTACTCTGAGGCAATGGCTACCTGTGGTGTTGAGGTGTGTATCTTGTATGCAACAGAAGGATGGATCCTCTTTTCACTTCTGTTAGTCTGTGTCTTTTTATTGGAGAATTGAGTCCATTGATATTGAGATAAATCAATGACCAATGATTGTTAATGCCTGTTATGTTATAGTAGTGGTGGTGGTGGTGCTGTGCGTGTTTCTTTCCTTGGAGTTTTGCTGCTGTGAAATTATTTTTTGCCTTTTTAAATTGTTTTGGTGAGTGTAGTTAACTTCTTAGGTTGATTTTATACCCAGGCAAGACTTCCAGAGGATCAAGGGGGACTTCAGTCTACCCACAAAACCTTCAACCAAAAATCTTTTGCCTAAATATGTACAGGGATAAAGATGGAGAAGAGATTGAGGGAACAACAGATGGCTGCCCCAACTTGAGACCCATCCCATGCAAGACAGCCAGCCCCTGACACTATTAATGATACTCAACTATGCTTACAGACCAGGAACCCAGCATAACTGTGTCCTGAGAGGCTTCATCCAGCAGCAGATGGAGGCAGATGCAGAGACCCACAGCCAAACATCAGTCACTGCTCTGGGAGTATTGTGGAAGAGTGGGAGATAGAATTGAGCAAGCTGGAGGGGTCAAGACCTATTGAGCCTATGGGGGCTTACATAGGGGAATCAACCAGGGAGCATGCAGAGGCTGGACCTTGGCCCTCTATACATTTATAGCAAATATGCAGCTTGGTCTTCATGTAGATCCCCTAACAAGTGGATTGGGAGCTGTCTCAGTCTCTGTTCCCTGCTTTGGATCACCTCCCTGCTACATGGACTGCCTGGTTGGGCTTCAGTGGGAGAGGATGTGCCTAGTCCTGCTGGGACTAGATGTCCAAGGGTGGGGCAGTATCCAAGGCAGGCTTTTGTTCTCTAAGGAGAAGTGGGGAAGGGACTCATAGGTTAAGACTGGGAGGAGAGGAGGGAGAAGGGAGCTGTGATCAGGATAGAAAGTGAATAAAAATAAATAAATTATTGGAAAAAAACTTCCTTAGGTTGGAGACCTTTGTAGGGCTGGATTTGTGGATAGATACTTTTTAAACTTGACTTTATCATAGAATATCTTGTTTTTCCCATCTATGGTAACTGAAAGTTTTGCTGGGTATAGTAGTCTGGGCTGACATTTTGTAGTCTTTTGATCTGTTGTCTTTTAAAGGTTCCTGAGTTCAGCTTTGGTGCTCTGGGAGCTAGTCTATAAGTTTTCCTCATTTTATTTATTTTAGTGTGTGTGTGTGTGTGTGTGTGTGTGTATGTGTTTGTGTGTTGCTGCAAATCAGATCCAGGACCTTGAATATTCTGGGCAAGAATTCTCCTATTGAGCCACATCTCTAATCTTTATTTTCTTCTTTTTGTGGGGTGCACTGTACCTGCCTCTGCCTGGAAAGAGTTAGTAATAAATGTTTCTTGCTCTTAAAAAATGGAGTCCTGGCCAGGCGGTGGTGGCACACACCTTTAATCCCAGCACTTGGGAGGCAGAGGCAGGAGGATTTCTGAGTTCGAGGCCAGCCTGGTCTACAGAGTGAGTTCCAGGACAGCCAGGGCTATACAGAGAAACCCTGTCTCAAAAAACCAAAAAAACCAAAAAAAAAAAAAAAAAAAAGGAGTCCTGAAGAATTTTTTTTCACTTCACAGTGTCTCTGCTTCTTATTGGTCTGCCAGTGTGTTTACTGTATAATTTCTTTTAAATACCTTGGGCTTAGTAAGAATCTTCCTGAAGATCACACCATAGCAAAAACTATGTATTTCTAAAACGAGCTTGTCTTTACTTTGGGCCACCTGTAAGGTTAAGAGAGTATCATAAAGATATTCCAAAGTTCAAGTATCTAGACAGGGAAATTTTCTACATTTTTATAGAATCTTTAATAAGAGCCTAACTTCCAGCTGCACTCTTGGCTTAATTGTTTGGAAAGCTCCATTTTCAGATCAACAGTTTTACTAGTTGCATTTTCTACCTTCTACAGTTGTCTTAATCTTCTTGGCTGTGAAGAGCCACCACAGCCAAGGCAACTCTCACAAAGGAAAGCATTTAAATGGAGGCTGGCTTACAGTTTTAGAGGGTTAGTCCGTGGTCATCCTGGCAGGAAGCAGACAGGCCTGGTGCTAGAGCAGTTGCTGAGAGCTGTATCTCCTGATCCTAAGGCAGCTGGTAGAGGGAGAGCTAATTGGTCATGGCATGGGCTTCTGAAACCTCAAAGCTTACCCGCAGTGGCATACCTTCTACAACAAGGCTACACCTCCTTATCCTTCCCAAGTACTTTAACTGGGAACCAAACATTCAAACTTATGAGCCTATGGGAACAATTCTCATTCAAACCACCATGATGAGCCCATGGCAGAAATTCCGTAGCATCTGACTCAGGCTGCCCTTCTTCGAGCTTCCAAGACTAATGAGGGCATTACTCTTACTGATACTCCTGACTGTCTTTTCTGCTTTTGCTGTCACCTCTATCACAGATAAGACATGTTTTGCATGCTTTTGTGGCAACATCCCCCATACATATGCCAGTTTTTGTCTCAGTTCTCTGTTGCACGAATAAGGCAGCCTAGGAGATAGTGGCTTAGATCAATGTCACTTTGTCACTAGCGATTCTACTGGTCTCCAGTTTGGGTGAGGGTTGATGGAAGCAGTTTAGCTAAGCTTTGGTGGTGGGAGGGTCTGCCAGGGTGGGCTCAGAAAGTCTAAGCTGTTCATCACCTGGTGTTGGCTGTCACCCCTGATGTCCTTGTCTCTGTGTGGCCTCTTCAGCATGATGTCCTGGACCTCTGCCTTTCAAAGGGGCAGATGGGAAAGCTTCTATGCTTCTTTAAACCTTGACCCAGAACATGCAATGGGATTTTCATGAATTTAAATCAGCCCAAATAAAGTCATGAGCCAAATCCACATTCAAGGGGAGTAAGAAAGATTTCATCTCTTGGTTAGCAAAAATATATTGTTAGCATGCATTTGGGATAGGGTGGATTGATATGACTACTTTTAGAAACCATCTACCTTATGGGTAGAAAAATACAGGAAACCAAGTGCTATCTGACACAACCTCTGTTTCACATTCTCGCAGAAAACCCAGCATTCAAGCCATACCTGATCTCCCCAGCCACACAAGCAGAATAGGCTTAGAAGGGAGTTAAAACAATGACAATAATTAGCACAATTTAAGATATTTTTTGTACTGTTTTCATCTTTGAACTCAGGCTCTGTTTTTCCTCTCTCTCTCTCTCTCTTTCTCTCTCTCTCTCTCTCTCTCTCTTTGTGTGTGTGTGTGTTTATGTGTGTGTTTGTGTGTTTATGTGTGTGTTTGTGTGTTTATGTGTGTGCTTGTGTTTGTGTGTGTGTATTAGTGTGTGTGTGTGTGTGTGTGTGTGTGTGTGTGTGTGCTGGGTATGGAACCCGGAGCCTTGGGTTCCTAGGTTAATAAATGTTTGATCACTGATATACCCTTAGTCTCATTTGGTTGAGTATTTTAAGTAATGAATCACCTCAAAAGGAAACCAGGTCCATTCTTGAACAGCTCTAAGTTCTTGGCATATTAATTGTGTGTAGCTGAATGCTGCCCCTGCGACTCCTCCCCATAGTCAAACATCTTCCCCCTTGCAACTCCTCCCATAGTCAAACATCTGTTTCCCTGTGTCTTCTCCCCATGGTTAAACATCTGCCTTCAGGAGTCACTGAAGTGAAAGACAACCCTCTTCTAAGCACAACATTCATTTAGATTTAGATATTTTAAGATGTTATTTTAAGTTTTTAAAAATTATATTTATTTATTTATTTGCAGGAAGAAGCCAGAGCACAGCTTGCAGGAATAGGTTCTCTAGTTTCACCATGTGGGTCTCAGGGATTTAACTCAGATCACCAGGCTTGGCAGCAAGCTCTTCATCTACTGAGCCAAATGACAGCCCAGGTCTTTTAAGATAGTCTTGATTCTGGGCTCAAGACCTGCCAACTTTTTACCTATACTCTAGGTAGAGGGATGATTTCCAGGAGCATGTCTTTGTAAAACATAATTTGCAGAATGAATTTTCCTTAGTATTTAGTAAGAAAGCAAGATGTGTAATACATTACTGAAAGTGTTAAATATTTAATTGCTAAGGTCTTGAATATCCCCAGCTCATGATGCTGTTGGAACCATGAGTCACAATAAACCTTTCTTCCTTATAAGTTGATTCTCTCACAGTGTTTTGTTACAGTAATGGAAAGATGACTAACTCATTGATGATAAAAACCAATGCTTTGAATAAGCATGTCAACCATTTACCTGGATCAGCCTTTGGTCTGATCCTATTGGAAGTCCAGTGCTTGGAATTTAGCTTGTCTCAACTTTTCCTAACTCAGTTACTATTTTCAAAAGAGTTTTCCAAGTGTAGTGATCCTCTACAGTTGGCAGTGAGTGGGTAAAGAAGTAGGGAAGAATAACATACAGATTCTTAGAGAAACTGAGGCCAGTTTTTTTTTATAACTGACAAAAAAGTTTCCAGACGCAACAAGCTCTTTATTTGATGCTTACTGTGTCCAAATGAAAAGGAGGGAGCAAGTATCTATAAGTAACTTGTTGAAAATTCACTTCCCCTATGGGTGATGCTTATGTTAAAAAAAAAAAAGAAAAGGTGACAGAGATCCCAAATTAGGGTGAAGCTTTTACTGTCTGGGGAAGGTGGCTATAAAAAGATAAGAATAAGGAAAAGACTATGACCAATAAAAAG
The DNA here is from genome assembly GCF_008632895.1 of Mastomys coucha. Classification (NCBI taxonomy): domain Eukaryota; kingdom Metazoa; phylum Chordata; class Mammalia; order Rodentia; family Muridae; genus Mastomys; species Mastomys coucha. The sequence goes on from NW_022196904.1 coordinate 55,755,359, forward strand.
AATGGGATCTTACCACAGCCTCATCAGCTTCACAGCCACAACCATGGCCAGAGGCGGCCTCAATTATGCCTTGTGTTATTAACTCAACAACCCCCAATTTTCCTGACAGCAATTTTTTTGGTGCCAATATTTTTGGTCTTTTGCCTCTGAATACTGGCCTCCTATCAAAGCTAGGCAGCTTTAAAGTGTGTATGTGTGCTTAAGTTTTATAAATAGAAATGTGCTTGTGTGTATATGAAATGAATGTAGTATTTATGTCACCCATATTTAACTTTAAAAATATTCATTTTGTATAATATTTTCAAAACATTAAAATAGTTTGCTCTGAATTTATGAGGAGTACCACATATGTAATTAAAGACATTCTTCTTCTGTTTGTATTATACGTGCCTCAACTCTTCAGGCTTAGTGAAAAAACAGTATGTAGGAGAAAATGATGTGTGTTTATAATAATAAAGGCATCACATGGGTTATTAATGAGTTGAAAATAGTCCCTTTGTGAATTTAGTTTGGCCAGTTTCAGATATTTCTGTATATTATCACAGAAATGGCACACGATCTTCAAAATTAGATAAATCAAATGCATCCTGGCTAAACACAAAGAAGTAATTTAAGGAGACTTCCAATTCTCCTGGATATGTAATGAGGATAGAAGGGAGGGGGTGGAATTACAGAGTCTCCAGGCAAATACACTAAACAACACTGAGCTGAATACTTCAAGTGGCGGAATGAGATCATTTACATACATCAGTGCTTATGATGAATTGTCTTGTCAGTGAGCCAAGGTTTAGAATCACCTAGGAGACACAATTCCGAGTATGTCTGAGGGTGTTTCAACCTGAGGCAGGGAGACTCGCCTTATATGTGAATGGCTCCATTTGTTGGGCTGGGATCCTGGAATGGATATATAGGGGGAAGCAATGTGAGAGAGAGTGTTGAGCACACACACACACACACACGCACACGCACACGCACACGCACACGCATGAGCACACTTGCATGCATACTTGCATGCTTCCTGGCTGTAAAGCATGTGAGCAAGCACAGCTGACATGCTCTTGCTGCTATGATGGACTTTGTCATAAACTGTGAAACCAAATAATCCCTTCCTTCTTAAGTTGCTTTTGCCAGGTGTTTGTTACAAGTAGCTAACATTAAAAGGAGGAGGAGATTCATACCAGGCACAGTGGCAAATTGTGCTGCCAGCACCCAAGAGGCTGAGTTAGAAGGGTCACAAATTCAAGGCCAGTCTGGGCTACACAGAGGGTTTCAGGCCTGAACTACCAAGTGAGAGTTTATGTCAAAGCAGAGCAAAACAAAAATTTAAGAAACTGAGCATTCCTTGGGTCTAACCCCTTCTACAGAGGAAAAGCAAATGCACATGTAATCTAAATGTTACTGAAAGATCTATGTTCCAGGAACCTTAAATAAATAAATAAAAAGATAAACTCTAACTGAGTTTGCTGGATTACCTATCACTTTCTTGGCTGACATGTGGGAAGTATTTGCTAGTTTCTGGATGAAGGAGATGTTCAGCCTCAGAGCCAGGCAAGCAGCAATGCTCTGTGGGGCATGGGCAATTCACGTGCAGGGAGTCTTTGGACAGACTGTTGGTGTGAGCGCACAGCTGAGCCAGCTGCAGACAGTGTGGAGAACTGTTGATGCTCATGATGTCTCCCAGAGGCAGCTGGCGATGACCTGGGTCAGCACAAGCAGCCCCTTTATCTTGATCTCTGTTGGCAGTTCTGAGGCACAATTCCTGATTCACTTCTTCCCTTTGGAAGGACAGGACATGTAGTAAATGATTGTCACAAACTAAGGTGTGTGTGTGTGTGTGTGTGTGTGTGTGTGTGTGTATACATGAGTAAATGGTGGAGGTGGGTGTCTACGCATGAGCTTGTATGTGGAAGCCAGAAATCAACATTGGATGCCTTCCATGGTCACTTCTTCATCTTACTTTTTGAGGCAAGGCCCCTTACTGAACCTGGGACTCACCCACTAACCTAGATCACATGGCCAGCAAGCTCCAGGAATGCTCCTGTCTCTGCCTCCCCAGTGATATGATGACAGGTATGTACCTCTGTGCCCAGTTTTTAATGTGGATACTGGGAATCTGAACTCAGTTCTCCAGGCTTGCACAGAAAGCACTTTACCGTCTAAGCCATCTCTTCACTATCTTATCTCTACACTAGGAAAACTCTTGATAGAAAAATAAAATAACAACAAATTAGACCGTGTCAAACAGTATAGCTCCTGAGCAAATGCTAGGAGCATTTGCTCTCACATAGGCAATGGTTTTGGTTGTTGCTGACTACTATGAATAATTGTCAGAGGTGGGTAAGATAACCCAATAGTCTTAGTGTCTCATGATTAGAAGATGGAATCCAGGTGGGGATTCCATTTTCACTCCAGTAGGAAAATTCAAATTAGATCAAATATCCAGTGGGAGTTGGGATCCAAAGCATGCATGCCAATGGGGTAGGGGATATAGCTACACGAACGCCAGGACATTGTCTAGACTGTTCTGTGAAACATTGTGTCTTAAACTGCAGTGTGCAAATTGAACAGATTCGATAGATCTCCTACTTCTAGCAAATTCTCAGGATCTGGTCCTGGGGACACAAGGCCAAGGTTCCTGGAGACCTGGAGCTAGTAAGAGAGAAGTTGGCTCTATTCCAGATTGATCAGCACCATCTACTAAGTTACTGGAAGTTGAAAAATGGTGATGCTCACTCTAAAAGCCAACACATTATAATTTTAAAATTGCTCTGCAATATTTCATAGACACTTGTTAGAGCTAGCGGTTCTCTACTGGAGAAAGCATGACTTCCAATATGACATGCAGAAACACAGTTGTCATTGATAGCCATGATTACTGGGAAATGTTAACACTATTTGTTGTAAGGGTCATGTCATGCCAGATACTTGATAATGTTTGAGAGATGTCTGAACAAAGAAGAGTTGACAAAGAAGAGTTGTCCCACCTTAAATACTGAGAGTGCCTCCATTAATATAAGCAAGTTGGCCAGTGGAGATGAATCTGCACCTGATTGGCTGTAGCCTCTGTCAATCTTTTTTTTTTTTTTTCGACAGGGTTTCTCTGTGTAGTCTTGGCTGTCCTGGAACTCACTCTGTAGACCAGGCTGGCCTTGTACTCAGAAATCCATCTGCCTCTGCCTCCCAAGTGCTGGGATTAAAGGCATGAGCCACCACTGCCCAGCTGTCAATCTTTTTTTTTTTTTTAGTGTCTATGGAGTTTGGGAGCTCTAGCCAATATTAAAATCTGCAGATGCTGAGGTCCCTTGTAGGAGTAGGTATATATAGTATTTGTAGAGAGCTCTTTCTTGCACATTGTCCTGTATATTTCAAGTCATTGCTAGGTGATCTGTGATGTTTCATACAGTGTAAGTGCTATGCAAATGGTTGCTGTATCATAAACACTGTATTGTTCCAAGAATGATGACAAGAAAATACCTGCACAGCTTTGGGCCAGTTGTAATTTTTTCAAACATTTTGACCTTTGGTTGCTGGAATCTATAGATTCAGAACCTGTAACTATAGAGAGCTGATCAAATAGTTGAACAACTGGTCCCACCCAGGTGTTTGGTTCATCTTCTCAGTAAGAAGAGTGGCCTTTCTGTCTCATGTACCACACATGGGGGTGGGGGGTTCTTTTTCCTAGCAGAGGATGAACTAAGTGGAAGAGATACAGGCAGCTTGACAGTTTGGACTCATCAAAATTCTTAATGAAAAATCATTTGTAGATATGAGAACAAAACAGAACATGCACGAATGCCTTATCATCATAAGGGAGAGATAATGTGGAAACAAGTTTTTGAAGGAAGGGAACACCCAAATTAACATAGTCAGCTGTGACTGGAGACCTTCACAAGGCTGAGATCACTCAGTTAGTAAAGTGCTTACCACACTTACGTTTGGTCCCCAGAAACACATATTAAACACTAGGGAGACAGAAATAGGTGGGTCTGGCTCATGGTTCACCCAGCCTAGCCTACTTGGTGAGCTTAATAACAGTGAGAGATCCTGTCTCAAAAAACAAAACAAAACAACCAAGATGAGTAATGGTTGGCTGTTAAGGATTGACACCCAAGGTTGTCCTTTGGCCTTGTATATGAGCACTCACTTGGGAGGAACACACACACACACACAGAGGCTTTCACAACTGATAGTTGAGAAACTACTTAGTAAACAATGAGAAAGCAGCTCTTTCGGAGCCTCCATATTAAGTTCAAGGAAGCTTCTGAAAAGGTTTGACTGGACCAAAATTGTTCAGACTGGAGAAGATTCGTTTATCTTGACTGAATCTTAGAAATGTCTAGGCAAGCAATATGGCAATTCTTAGATCCAGGTGTCCCCCATCATGCTGCAGAGCCTCATAGGAAGTGCTCTGTCACTAGTCAGACAATAGCCAACATCTGTAAGGATGTGTGTGTGTGTGTGTGTGTGTGTGTGTGTGTGTAGAAAATGATTTTAATATTTCCAACTGTTATTATTGACCAAGTTATTATTGAGTAGAGCATTGTTCAGCTTCCATGTGTATGTGTGCTTTCCATTGTTTTTGTTGGTATTTAAGATCAGCCTTTGTCTGTGGTAATCTGATAGGGTGCATGGGATTATTTAAATCTTCTTGTATCTGTTGAGACCTGTTTTGTGACCAATTATATGGTCAATTTGGAGAAGGCACCATGAGGTGCTGAGAAGAAGGTATATTCTTTTGTTTTAAGATTAGATGTTCTATAAATATCTGTTAGATCCATTTGGTTCATAACCTCTGTTAGTTTCACTGTGACTCTGTTTAGTTTCTGTTTCTATGATCTGTCCATTGTTGAGAGTGGGGTGTTGAAGTCTCCTACTACTATTGTGTGGGGTGCCATGTGTGCTTTGAACTTTAGTAAAGTTTCTTTTATTAATGTGGGTGCCCTTGCATTTGGAGCATAGATGTTCAGAATTGAGAGTTCATTTTGGTAGTTTTTTCTTTTGACCAGTATAAGTTTCCTTCCTTATCTTTTTTGATAGCTTTTGGTTGAAAGTTGATTTTATTCGATATTAGAATGACTACTCCAGCTTGTTTCTTGGGACCATTTGCTTGGAAAATTGTTTTCCAAACTTTTACTCTAAGGTAGTGTCTGTCTTTGTCACTGAGGTGCATTTCCTGTATGCAGCAAAATGCTGGATCTTGTTTACATATCCAGTCTGTTAGTCTATGTCTTTTGGGGGGAACTGAGCCCATTGATGTTAAGAGATATTAAGGGAAAGTGATCGTTGCTTCCTGTTATTTTTGTTGTTAGAGGTGGAATTATGTTTGTATGGCTATCTTCTTTTGGGTTTGTTGAAAGATTACTGTATTGCTTTTTCTAGGGTGTAGTTTCCCTCCTTGTTTCCGTGTTTTCCATCTATTATCTTTTGTAAGGCTGAATTTATGGAAAGATATTGTGTAAATTTGGTTTTGTCATGAAATATCTTGTTTTCTCCATCTATGGTAATTGAGAGTTTTGTTGGGTATATTAGCCTGGGCTAGATTTGTGTTCACTTAGGGTCTATATGACATCTGCCCAGGATCTTTTAATTTTCATAGTCTCTGGTGAGAAGTCTGGTGTAATTCTGATAGGCCTGCCTTTATATGTCACTTGACCTTTTTCCCTTACTGCTTTTAAAACTCTTTCTTTGTTTAGTGCATTTGGTGTTTTGATTATTATGTGATGGGAAGAATTTCTTTTCTGGTCCAGTCTATTGGAGTTCTGTAGGCTTCTTGTATGTTCATGGGCATCTCTTTCTTTAGGTTAGGGAAGTTTTCCTCTATAATTTTGTTGAAGATATTTACTGGCCCTTTAAGGTGGGAATCTTTGCTCTCTTCTATACCTATTATCCTTAGGTTCGGTCTTTTCAATGTGTCTTGGATTTCCTGGATGTTTTGGGTTAGGAGCTTTTTGCCTTTTGCCTTTTCTTTGACTGTTGTGTCAATGTTTTCTATGGTATCCTCTACACCTGAGATTTTCTCTTCTATCTCATGCACTCTGTTAGTGATGCTTTCATCTATGACTCCTGATCTCTTTCCCAGGGTTGCTATCTTCAGCTGTCAGTTTCCTCTCCACTATGAGCTGAGATGCACCTTAGAGATGGCCTGTTACATTCTGACACCTTGATGTTTTCTGCCCTAACACGCAGAGTCAAGTGATCCTGGACTATACTCTCTGAAGCCATGAGCCAAATCAAATAAATCCTCCCTCTTTGAAAGTTGTTCTCTTGGGTGTTTTGTCAGAGCAACAAGAAAAGCAACCAATTCAGAAATAGCTCTCAGCTGCTGTCAACAAACCTCTACTTGTAGATAAGAGACGAAGTTGAAAAGGCAGTGGTGGCTCATGCCTTTAATCCCAGCACTTGGGAGGCAGAGGCAGGCAGATTTCTAAGTTCCGGGGCCAGCCTGGTCTACAGAGTGAGTTCCAGGACAGCCAGGGCTACACAGAGAAACCCTATCTCAAAAACAAAACAAAACAAAAAACAACAAAACAAAACAAAACAAAACAAAGAAAAGTAGCTTTGGTATTAAATTGCATTAGTTCTGAATGTGTTAAGTACTGTCTGCATGTAGCTATTTTATAGAGTCTTGGATTAAAAAACAGGGCAAATCAACAAGCACTTGAGTGGTTCAAGAAACTATTACAAGAACGGACTTTCTAAGCTATGACATCAAATGTCGAACCTATCTTCAATATTGGCCACATCTTTGACTCTGCCTAAGCATCTAGAATGCTGGCTGTCACTTGTACACAAATTTGTGTTTTTCACATGTGGCCCTGTCTTCTTCCCCTAACTCTCACAACAAATTTGTGTTTCTCTCATAAAGGAAAGCAAGTGTTGGATGTTAGGGGGTGTGGCTTACGCTCCAGGACTCCGTGAGAGTTGCAGAGCACCGAGTCAGCAGTTGAGCGGCTAGCAAGTCCCTACTCCTGACAGCTGTTTATTTCTCTCAGTGTAATTTCAGAGAAAAATATCCAGAAGGGATTTGGTGCCCTAGATCTATCAGAAAACATGTGTAAGATAGTCTGTCATTTTACAGCATGAAACGCTAACTCTAAATAATCACATCATCAATGATTAGAATCTCGGTAATTATTTATCTGAGGTTGGGTTGAAGGGGGAGGGGATGTTAAAGCACACAGCAGCTAACAGTAGGAATATAAAGACTTGAAATGTAGCAGTGGTGTTGGGTGAGAACGCTTTCCAGCATTTTAAAGCAAGCAGAGGAAAATAGAATTTGAAAGACTCTTTTAAATATTATCAAATTCAGGTCCCGCTTTCTGCATCAAAAACACAGCTTGCTGACTGGCCTCTGGCAGTGGGGCTGCTCTAACATTAGGAAGCTTTGAGGTCATCTTCAATGAGGCATGAAGGAGCTCAGATCAAAAGGTGTGAACCCTTCAGGCCCAGCCGGGAGGGAGCCTGGGCTACAGGCCAGGGTGGAATCTAGATGGTCTCCAGACAGAAGCAGCCCCAGAGAGGAAGAGGAGAGCAACTACATCTGTGGAAGCTCGTGGTCCCAGAAAAAGGAGAGCCAACCGACAATATCCACATAGATAGCAAGTGTTACACAGTGTCCACACAGAAACTCCCTGATCTCCTGATGTCCTACTAGCTGCATGAGATTTAAAACACCAACTAACACAAAAAAGAAATAGTTAAAATAGTCAAAATATTAACAAAAGAATTAAAGTGGCACACTAGAAAGTATCTACTTAGAAAAGAAGGCCGTGAAGAAGGAACATTAACAACATTAACAAAACAAACAGAATCGTGTCATGACCTACATATACAGAGAAAAATCAGTGAAGTGGCAGATAAAAGCCAGGCTCGGTAGCATATTCTCACAACCTCAGCATTTAGGAGACTGACAGAAGGATTGGAGTTCAAGGCCAACCTGGGTTATTTTGTGAGACCCAGTCTGAAAAGTAAAAGAAAACAAAAGTGGCAGATACAGTTTTGACCATATTGAGAATAACACTAAATATGAGTGGACCAAGCATTCCATATAAAAAGGTAGAGATTGTCAGGTTGGTTAGATTTTAAAAGGAGCATCCGACAATTTATGCTATCTTCAAAAGAGAGTTTAGATTCAACAAGATTGGAAGCAAGAGAATGAAGGTAAATTGTCCAAATAGTGACTTTCTGAGTAGCTGGGATACTATGAAACAAAATAAAGTTTGAGACAAAAAAAGTGATTGAATACAAAGCGGCCTTCATTTTAAAGCATAAGTGCATGCTTTACATGAAGGAATTATTCTTTGTGTTGAAGACTGCTGTGTATTTGTGCCTATAAATGGCATGATGTCATATGCTTACCATGGTAGTGCTACATAAAATAGCTCACAACTTGTGTTCCATCTGTTCATTCTCCTTCACTCCACCTGCTAAGCTCCTGACAACCAATGATCCTTTTTACAATCTGATTTGTACTTTTCCAGACTATTCTATGCTAAGACTTGATCCTGCCTTTTCAGACTGTCTTCTTTTAGCTAGTGTTCTGGTTATTTTCTCATAGGCATGACACAATGCCCCCAAAATGAAATAGTGTAAGGGAGGAAGCATTTCTTTTGGCTCAGTTTCATGACAAGAAAGGCATTTGTGACTTATGACATGGCTTGTTATACCTTTGCAGATCAGAAAGCCGAGAGGTCTGGCTATATAAAACCTCTAGCCCTGTGCCCACAGCCCTACAGCTAGCTAGACATAAGGTTCCACAACCTCTATGAACAATGCCAACAGCTGTTCAAACATACGAGTCACTGGGTGACGTTTTATATGGAAAACTTAACATGTAGCAATGTGAAGGTCCTTCAGCGAAATTTTATTTACCATTGAGTAATATTCAAGTGCTTGGTTATACCACAATTTGCCAACAAATTCCCCTATTGAGGTACGTTTGGCTATTTCCAAGTTTGGGGGATTCAAAGTAAAGATGGTATTAACTTTTGTAGGCAGTTTTGTGTGTGGACTCTTGCTTTCAGTTTATTTGGGTAAAAATGGAGGGGTATGATTGATGGATCCTTTGGTAAGCCTATGTTTAATTTTGTAGTAGACTGTCAATGTCTTCCATTTTATATTTCTATGAGCCCCACATCTTCTCTGACACTGCCATTAATTTCATTTTCCTTTGCACTATCTTAATAGGTGTGGAATGACTTCATAGAGTTGTTGTAACTTGCAATTCTCTAACAGTGTTTGTTGAGTACTCATTTGCCATCTGTGTATTTTCTTTCATGGGATGTCTCTTAAGATCTGCTTCCCATTTTAAAATATTAAACTTGTAGGATTTTTATTGCTGAGTTCTGGTCCTTTGTATATCTTGAATGACAGTCCCTCATTGGGTAAGTCTTTTGCAAATATTTCTACTGTTCCAGGGCTTAGTGATCTCCCAACAGCCCTCATTATTTTTTGAGACAGGGCCTCACTATGTAGCCCTGACTAGCTTGGAACTCACTTCTAGACCAGGTTGGCCTTGAACTCACAGAGACCTGCCTGCATCAGCCTCCCAAGGGCTGGGATTAAAGGTGTGTGACACCTTGACTAGAAAGTTCTCACTGTCTTGCTTTTGCTGAGCCTAAGTTTTTTTCATCTCAGTGAAGCTCAGTTTATCAGTTCTTTGTTTCATCACGAGTGTTTCTTTAGATGTGTCTTTGTTGTTATATTAAGAGAGACATCACCACCCCAGGTGACCTAAATTTTTCTAGGCATCCTGTAATTTTGCATCTTACATTTGGGTTTATGCTCCATTTTGAGTTAATTTATGGAAGGGTTACGTTCTGTGTCTAGCTTCATTTTTCTCTGTTTGTCCAGATCGCCCAGCCTCCTTTACTAAAGTTTCTTTCCTATTGTATCCATTTGACTTCTTTGTCAAAGATCACTTAGCTGTACTTATGTGGCTCCAATTCTGTGCTACATGTTTACCATATCTTCTTTTACCAGGCTTACATTGTCTTGAAGATTAGTATTGTCAATCTCCCAACTCTTCTCTTTCAGTATTATGTTAGCTAATTCTGGAGTATTTTGAATCCCCACAGCTTTCAAAATACCTTCCTAGAATTCTGGTTAGGATTGTACTGAGTCTAGAGATTGAGAGAGAACTGACATTAAGCCATACAGAGTCTGCCTATCCATTAACATGAAATATCTTTTCAATATTCTGGTTGTTTCTTCATCAGTGTTTTATAGTTTTATAATATAAAAATTGTAACTATTCTGTTAATAGCAAAGTATTTTATTTTGAGTAACAATGTTATAAGCATCACTGTGTTTCTGATTTTTAATTTTGTCTTTTTCATTGCTATTAGTGGGAAAGAAATTGACTGTTGTGTAAACTGAGTTTCTAATTGTATGATATTCCATGTAAAGAACCATGTAATGTGTAAAACAGTCTATGTTTATTTCCTTTGTTCCATATATAAATCAAGCAAAGAGTTTTTGTTGGGAACTGAATGAACTAGAACCTGCATATTTGATTTCCTTGTCTCCAGAACTTTAAGAAAATTAATTTCTGTATTTTTGAAAGAATTTTTTATTTATTTACACTAACAGGATATTTACTGATGGACTCATGTTGCTGATTTATACAAGTGTATGGTGGATGCAAATGGCTACTTGTAAAAATCCCTCACCTCTTCTGAACATCTGGCAAAAATAAAAAAATATAGTAAGTATTCTCCAAAGTTTTTCATGTCGATGCATCTAATTTTAGACTTAGTGTATTTTACTAAATTTTATTGTAAAGATCTCGTGTTTTTTAAATGTGTCTTGCAAACTGGTGAAACTGTAATACTAGTGGATGTTATATATTCCAGCATCATGTATGAATGAGCAGAATTGAAAGTGGCTTTTCTGTGTGAATTTTTCTGTCACCTTCTTCCTAAAGCCTGTTTGAATGTCATGTAGGCCAAGAAGTGGAATCGATTCCCAGGTGAGATGACTTATCCAGCACATGATATGATTTCTAGCCTTTAAATTTTGCTGTTTTATAGGCGAGGATGTGGTCTGCTTTAGGGAATGCTCCTTTTGTATGCTCTGCTGTGGATTGAGGTAACGCATGAAGGTCTGTTAGATCGGGTTGCATAGTGCCATTTCGTTCAATAGGATCCTTCTGGGAATCTCGTCCTGTTAGAACTGCAGCCAGTGGTGCTGAAGACCAGAGTTGTAGCTGTGACTTGTTCTACTTTTTCTGTCTTTTTTCTCATGTACTTGATTTTTACATATGTATGTGTGTATCTGTTCATGTATGTAGATACACATGTATTAGGGTATACATACACATGTGTGGGAGGAAATGGAGGCCCGAGGTTGATATCCAGTATCTTCCTGGATTGCTCTCCATTTTATGTATCGAGAGACTCTCACTGAACCCAAAATCCACTAATTATGGCTTGCCTAGCCAACCAGTTTGCCCTGAGTAGACCCTGCCTGTGCAGCTCAAGTACTGGGCCTACAGGCAGCTGCGTGCACATCCAACTTTTACATGGGTCTGGGGATCCAACTCAAGTCCTCATGTTTGTGCAGCAAACACTTAACTCACAGGGCTGTCTCCCCAGCACTACCTCATGTATTTTGACACTCTTGTTTTTATTTCTTCTTTGAGAAACAACCTTTATCACTGATCATCTCTTCCTCATAAATCTATTCTTTCAGAAATTTCAGACTTCTTTTAATTGATGTTACCATTGTATTTACATATATCCATTTTCTTGGAAGCTACACATGTCTCCTGTTTAGTGTGGGTTCCCAGTAGTTGGATCTCATACTCAAATGGTGTGCTGCTTCTGTTTCTTCTTCTTCTTCTTCTTCTTCTTCTTCTTCTTCTTCTTCTTCTTCTTCTTCTTCTTCTTCTTCTTCTTCTACTTCTTCTTCTTCTTCTTCTTCCTTCTTCCTTCTTCTTCTTCTTCTTCTTCTTCTTCTTCTTTTTCTTCTTCTTCTTCTTTTTCTTCTTCTTCTTCTTCTTCTTCTTCTTCTTCTTCTTCTTCTTCTTCTTCTTCTTCTTCTCCTTCACCTTTTTCTTCTTCTTCTGGATAGGATCTCATTGTGTAGCTCCAATTGGCCTAGAACTCACTGTGTAAACCTTGAACTCATAGACATCCACTTGTCTGTCTCTAAAGTGCGGGATTAAAGGTTTATACAACACCTGGCATGGTCTGTATCCTTTAATTAGTTTATTTAAGCAGTTTATTTAAAATGATTACTGATAAGTCTAGGTTAATGCCTTTTTTATAAGAAACTTTTTAAATGATCTCTTTCTTTCTTTGGACCCAGTCTCACTCTATGTGTTAGTTAGAATTTTTATTGCTGCGAAGAGACACCATGACCAAGGCAACTCTTATAAAGGAAAATATTTAATTGGGACTAGCTTTGCAGTTTCAGAGGTTTAGTCTATTATCATCATGGTGGGAAGCATGGCAGTGTCCAGGTAGACATGATGCTGGAGAAGGTACTAAGAGTTCTACATCTGGATAAGCAGGAAGCAGAAAGAAACAGCCGCTAGGCCTGGCTTGAATTTCTGAGGCCTCAAAGACTACCCCTTAGTGACATTCTTCCTCCAACAAAGCCACACCTACTCCAACAAGGCTACACCTCCTAATAGTGTCATTCCCTATGGACCTATAGGACTGTTTTTATTCAAACCATCATATGCTGCATCCAAACTGACCTAGAAATGTTTACACAGCTCAGACTGGCTCTGGATTCACAATCTCCCTCCCTCAGCCAGCCAAGTGCTAGAATTACAGGCACTCACCATCACAACCTGCTAATTACCTTTATGCTTGTTCCTTTTGGCATTTCTTGTTAATTTCTGCCTTTTCCAGTTTTAATTATCTCATATGGGTTTATCATATCTATGATGCTTGTTAAGGTGTGTGTGTGTGTGTGTGTGTATACAAACTAATATCACATTATCACACTGATCCTCAGGTAACACATACTTTTTCTTCTTTCTTTCTTTCTTTCCTTCTTTCTTTTTTTAAACTTTTTTCTTTTCCTTTTTATTTATTTATTTTTATTTCTTTTGTCAGTGTCTCATAGCCTAGTTTGGCCTGGAATTCACTGTCCTTCCCTCCTGAGTGACAGAATTAAGGATGTGTGCTTCTACACTTGGCAGCACAATTCCATTTTAAAGAGTCTCTTTCCAGTTCCTTTCTCCTGTCGCTTACAGTATTATTCACCTTACTTATCCATAAGACTTTATCTCTTAGATTTGCTTGTTTTAAACGAACCTTCCGGCCACATGAATTAAAGATGAGAAAAAATAAAATATTTTTGAGACAAAGCCTCATACGTCCTAGGCTGGCCTCAAACTCTCTGTAGCTGAAGGTGACTTTGAAATTGTGATTCTCCTGAGGGTTTCTCTCCTGTTTTCTGGTTACAAATGAGCACCGTTCTCCCAGTGTGTGCAACACCAGAGACGGAATCCAGGACTCTGCACAAGCAGCCTACCAACTGAACTTCATCCTAGAGCTTTATTATTTTTTAATTTAATTTAAGTTTGTTTTTAAACAGTCTCTCTGTAATCTGTGACCTACCGGGAACTCTTGATGTAGTCTTGCCTGGTTTCAGATTCATAGAGATCCACCTGCCTCTTTAACTTTTCAGCACTGAAGTTAAAGAGGCCAACATACCTGTCTCTTTTCGTTGATGTTTTTGAACCAATAGCAATATAGCAAATATAGCATATATGTACACACACATATGTACATATGTATATGTATATATATGTACAGCATAGTGTCTCTGTGTGGCAGAATGGAGATGTGAAAAGTAAAAAGTATTTTTACTTACACTCATAGTGTAACATACAATGGAAACTTATTTCCTGTCCATCCCTGTCTCCCACGAGGCAACAACAGAAATGGCTTCTTATTTTTCTTCCCCAATTTTCTGCCCATGAATAATGCATATTTGTACTATTCCATATTCTTTTTTCTTTTTTACCAAAAAAGTGACAGAGTATGAAACCTCCTATTTTCATGTGGATTCATCCATGCGTTTATAGTCTTCCCAGCAGAACACTGCTCCACTCCATGAGACCATGTGTCTTGGGGATGTAGACTCCACCTCCAGAGCTGGGAGTGGGTGCTCAGAGGATGGCCCATTTCTTTGCCAGAGATATACGAAAACCCAGCAAAAGGTTCGATTCAGGACAAGGAACAAGCTAAGGTATCTTTTGGGCCTGCAAGAAAGTCTTCTCCTTCAGACAAAGCTGGGGGTGGAGGCTCTGACTGTCTCTGGATGTCACACACTATCTCTGTGGCCCAGGAGAGGTGAAGTAGATCCTTTAGGGGCTGAAACTTAAAAAACCCGAAGGGGTCAGATTAAACCAACCTCAAAACCTGATTCAGTATCATTCTTGGAAGCATAGGAAGAGAGGGTAAGGGCATTTGTAGCAGTCTAGCATGGGATAAGAGGCACTGAGACGGGAACTGTTGCAGCTAATCCGAGGAATTTTAAATCCAGCAGTGCTGTGTGGACGGGTGTTTTTCTTCCCATGAAGCAAACCAAACCAGCACACCAGTTCTCTGCAGCTGAAACCCCTGAAAGGCACTCCCACATTTATATGAGAGTAACTTGTAAGAGGACTCACGTCCACACTGCACAGATGAGGAACCGGAGGTGTGGATGGGAAAGGAAGTTGTGGACAAGAAAGTACTTGTGGGATGAGAACAAAGGAAGGCTCTTTGTGCTATGAAAACAAGGAGCCATATCTTTTACCACATGAGATGAACAACTGGACTCTGATTGCAGGCTTTTTTCTACATTGAGATTCTCTTCCTTAGCTGGACATGGTGGCAGTCACCCCTACTCTCAATATAGCAAGACCCCATCTCAGACACAAAAACAAAAAAGGCTACTTCCCTGAAGCATTAGTTACATTCTCATTGTTATGAAGGAACACCTGGCAGAAGCTGCTTAAAGGAGAAGAGATTTATTTTGGCTCGCTGTTTCACCCTATTAGGACTGGGAAGGCAGGGTAGTCATAAAAGCACAAAGCAGCAACTCCTCACATCTTGGCAGAGCAAAGAGCAAAGAGCTTGGACAAGAAGCGGAAATAACCTTCACGGCCCTCTGCCAGTGACACACCTCTGCCTGCCACATCTCTGTTTCCAAAGGTTCTATCCTTCTAACAGCTGCCCAGCACAGCAACACCAGCTGGGACCAAGTGTTAAGATACATGGGACTTGGGTGAGGGGCATTCACATCCCAACTTGCCCCTAAACTATGGAATACCCTGGTCTGAGACACTTGCACAAAGACAGCCTTTAGGAACATCAGTGCTGGAAGGTTCTGAAACTTTGGGACATAGTATAGAGGTGGAGAGCCCCCCAGAAGGATCCACCATGGTTTCCAAAGCTTTCACTGCTCCCACGATGTGGGCTCCAACCATGGATCATCCCATCTTCAAGCTTTAGTGGCCCAGGTGTCAATGGGCCATCCCCTGATGTACATTGTGCCAAGAAAAGAGCCATATAGTCCCCATTAACACTCCCCATTATTCCGTAGTAGAGTTGTCAAGTGACTTAATCTGTTTTCTGATGCTGTAGCTGAATACCATAGGTTGGTGTTACTCTAAGATAGAAGTTTGCTTCTTTGATAGCTCAAGAGATGGAGCAGAGAAGAGTTCGGCGGCTGCCTTTTTGCTACATTGTAACAACGTGAAAGAGAGCAGGTATGTAGCTTAGCAAGTCTCCTTCTTGGCTTTCAAAGCACAAACGAGTCCAAAGGGATCTCGCTTCATGCTCTCAACCTAATCCTAGTCACCCCCCAAAGGTCTCACCTCTAAATACATCAACATACAAGTTGGGAAGTTGTGTTTTTTTCACATAAACCTCGTTTTTTGTGTTTGCATTCAAACCATCGCAAAGTGCTGGGCTAGAAAGCCCCACCCCACCCCCCATGGTTCCACAGCCTCTCCAGGCCTGTCTGCCCTCTCCAAAAATGCAATTTGATAAACACTGTGGCTATCCTTCAGCCACCTCCTTTTGCTGGAAATGTTTTTCTTCCTGCTGTTTCTTTTAATGCTTCAATTAATCTAAAAAGAATTCAATCCAAAAGGTGAGAATCCAGTTGATGATAGGGTCTGCAGTTGAGAAAAAAAAAAAGCATGTGTGAACAATAACATCCTTGGTTTAAAAATGGACTTGCCAAGCTTTGGCTGAGCTTATCATAAGTGCAAGCTTTGGATGCGAACTGGGCATACACTACACACATCCCTTTGTGTCTACACCAGTCAGGGCATACCACAATGGCATGACTGCCTTTCATTTCTAACCTTAGGTTCATTTTTAGATCCTAGGGCACAAACTGGAATCCAGGAAGTGTGAGTTTTTCTCGAACTAACCTGAAAAAAGGGTTTTCTCAGCCTCTTCAAAACGAAGCTGCAGAGTTCACAACAGTTTTAATTATAACACACTAAATAAATACGCTGAGCGGCTCTTTGCTCTGAGATCGAGGTCTCTATTTTTATCTCCAATGTTCTGAGTGGGTTATTGGGTGGCTGAACATCAACAACTTCCATGTCACTGCACTGACTGCTAAGAAAATCATCTCTACAAGCAGGCAAATGGAGCAAAAAGGTTTTAAAGATCCTTTTTTAAAAAATAAAAAAATTGCCTTTCCAAGCCAAGCATAGTGGTTCACACTGGTAATCCCAGCACTCAGGAGGCTGAGTCAGGGAAGGTCACAAGCTCGAGGCCAGCCTGGAATATATAGTAAGACACTGCTTCAAAAAAACCAAAACAGAAAAACCATTACTACCATCTTAATGACAACAAAAACACGGCCCTAAAATAAACTTAAGTTATTGTTTTGCTGAACTTCCAAAGCTCCTGAAAAAGGGGAAATATTCATTTTTGATCAATGTTTTCCAGGGCCTTGACATTTAAGCCATGAAGATAAAGGTCACCCTAGTTGTTGCCACACCCAAATCTGGAAAAAAAGTCAGGGCCATTGAGTAGAACACTCCCACTGTAGTTAGCTGTAGGACGAGGAAGGCCTTACTGCTGCCCTGTGTTGCCTGCTCTGACCTCACTTCTCTGCACCCTCCAGGAAGGTTCTGTCTGAGCCCTTAGTGTCTAGTCCTGGGTGTTCTAAAGGTCACGTGTTGTAACATGTGCTACAATGTCCTAATGTGGAAGGCTATTTCACTGTACGGGTGTGCATCCCCACCACTGATGTGTTCATCCATTGATGGACACTTGGGCTGCCTCATCTTTAGGGGGTTGAATACTCAGAAGTAGAATTGTGGCTCAGGTGGTAGCTCCAATTTGGGAAACCATTCTTCTGTCTTCCACAACTGAGACACCATTTCATATCCCACTGATGGTCACAGGGATTCTGATTCCCCTACATCCTCACCAATGCTTGTTATTCCCTGTGCTTGTCGTAGTTAAACTGATGGAAGAGAGATGGTCCCTCACAGTACAGTTCCTTGTAGTTCCCTTACTATCCCACCTTTCCTCCCTCCCTCCCTTTTTTCTTCAGTCTTGTAAACATTTTGATGTAGTAGAGATCAAGCCTCAGGGATCCTAGTCAGGTGCTGTGCCACTGAGCCACACCCCAGGCCCCTACTGTGACTTTGATTTGCATTTTCCCCTACTACTCAGTACCTTAGATATACTCATTAACCATTTATTATTTTTTTCTGTAAAAACGCCTATGAAAATTTGATAGGGATCATTCAATCTGTATATTCCTTTGGGCAGTATTGACATCATAGCAATAGTTAGTCTTCCAATTCCTGAACGTGAACTGCATTATAATCTATGTTAATCTTTAATTTATTTCTGGAAAATTTTGCAGTTTTTAGTGTAAAATCTCTTGTCTATTGTTCATTTCTAAGTATTTTTAAAAATTCTGTCACAAACAAAATTCCTCTTTTCTTGTCCTTTCTTTTCTTTTGTGTAGGTGAGTATACTGTCACTGTCTTCAGACATGCCAAAGAGGGCATCAGATCCCATTACAGATGGTTGGGAGCTACCATGTGGTTGCTGGGAATAGAACTTAGGACCTCTGGAAAAGCAGTCAGTGCTCTTAACCTCTGAGCCATCTCCCCAGCCCTGAAATTATTTACTTTCTTAATTTCTTTTTCTTATTGTTCATTGTTAACACAGGGATGTGCAGCTCAGTTTTACATGTTGATTTTCTGTCCTAAAAGCCTGCTTGTTCACTTCCTTGCTCTGATAGCTTGCTTATGAAATTTTTGAATTTTTTTCATGCATATGCAAGAGTAATAATTTTAGTCATTTGGATGGTTTGATGATATTATTTCCTTTTCTTAATTTACACATATTTTCATGTATGTTGTACTGGCTGGTTTTGTGTGTCAACTTGACACAGGCTGGAGTTACACAGAAAGGAGCTTCAGTTGGGGAAGTGCCTCCATGAGATCCAGCTATGGGGCATTTTCTCAATTAGTGATCAAGGTGGGGTGGGCACCTTGTGGGTGGTGCCATCCCTGGGCTGGTAGTCTTGGGTTCTATAAGAAAGAAAGCTGAGCAAGCCAGGGGAAGCAAGCAAGCCAGTAAGGAACATCCCTCCATGGCCTCTGCATCAACTCCTGCTTCCTGATCTGCTTGAGTTCCAGTCCTGACTTCCTTTGGTGATGAACAGCAACATGGAAGTGTAAGCTGAATAAACCCTTTTCTCCCCATCCTGCTTCTTGGTCATGATGTTTGTGAAGGAATAGAAACCCTGACTAAGACATATGCATATTTTGGCAAACCCAAGGTTGTCACTGAGAATCATCTGTAATGGCTATTCCACCTTAATCATTCAGGCAGGATCTCTCAATCAAACCCAGAACTCACCAATATAGCTAGTCTCACTAGCTAGCTTGTTCTGGGGATCCCCTCTCTCTACCTCTGAGATTGGAATTACATCCCCACCTCATATTTACATGGGTGTTGAGGAATCCAAGCTCTGGTCCTCATGCCTATATGGCAATTGCTTCAAGGCTAAGCTGTATTGGTTAGGGTTTTGTTTGTTTGTTTGTTTTTGTCAACTTGACATAAATTAGAGTCATTTGGGAAGAGTGAACCTCAACTGAGAAAATGCCTTCATCAGATAGCCTGTAGGGAAGTCTATGGGGCAGTCTCTTGATGGATGATTGATATGAAGGCCCCAGCCCACTGTAGGCAGTACCACTGCTGGGCAAGTAGTTCTAGGTTATAATTTAAAAGTAAACTGAGAGAGAGCCATGAGGAACATGCCAGCAAGCAGCACTCCTCCATATCTCTTCTCTAGCTCCTGCCTCAGGAAGCTTGGAGTTCCTGCCCTGACTTCCACTCACAGTGGACTATAAGCTGCAAGCTGAAACAAATCTTTCTTTTCCAAGTTGCTTTTGGTCATGGCATTTATCACAG
Source organism: Mastomys coucha (assembly GCF_008632895.1). Lineage (NCBI taxonomy): Eukaryota > Metazoa > Chordata > Mammalia > Rodentia > Muridae > Mastomys > Mastomys coucha. The sequence goes on from NW_022196904.1 coordinate 55,774,768, forward strand.
ATATAAGAAACAAAGTAGAACACAAGCTGTCTCCTCAAAGTTGATATTTTAAGGATGAAATATAAAACAGAAGGAATTTCACAGCCAATGAAACAGAAATTTAGAATTAAATCCTCACACATTTTCTTGAATGTGTCCATCTAAGCCAGCAAGTTTCAACCTGTGGGTCACTACCCTTTTGTGGGGGGAGTCTCATATCAGATAGCAGCCTGCATATCAGATATTTACATTACAGTTCATAACAGTCACAAAATTACAGTTATGAAGTAGCAATATAATAATTTTATGGTTGGTGTTCACCGCAACATGACTTGTATTCAAGGGTCACAGCACTCAGAAGGTCAAGAACCAGCAATCTAAGCCATTTTCCTTTGCAGGGTTTTAGCTCAGACCTGAGCACCAAGGCCATCAGCTGCCTGAAGCTGCCTGACCACTTAGGCTAGGGATGCCCCTGGAAAGATGCAGTATCTTTCATGGAGTTATCTAAAACAACAGAAAATTAAATTGAGTAAATTAAAAACCAGAGCATGCTCCGCCAACCTCCTTCACTTACTCATCAATCGCCAATCCAGAAGAAATGTTGCTAACTAAAAATTACATGGCACCGTTGTTTTGAGCTAACATAGCAGGCTAAAAATAAAAATGGAGTCACACAAAAATTCCTTGCCCTCAAGCTCAGGGTAAGCTCTTTATCTGGCCTTCCAAGAAATCAGGATTACACAGAGAAAGACAAGATTTCACAAATAGGCCAGTTTCAATTGCCATGACAGTGAAGTTCTTTCTGCCTTCATTTTTAAAATGAAGATGTAACTGAAAACAATCTGTCACTTACCAGCAACTTTTCTATAATTCTCTTCAAAAGTAACTGTTGATCAATCTGCATTTTATTTTGTTTCTGCTTCCACTAACCCAGTTCTTTCCACCCAACTAACCTTTTATGCTTGGTTAATTGGGATACTTATCCTATTTATTTGCCTTAAATTAACTAATCACCCAATTAACTAATTAATTATGGCACTGAAGGTCAAACCCAAGACTTTGCTCATGTTAGGCAAGTGCTACACCACCAAACTACACCCCAGTTCCACATGGTGTTATTTTCATCAAATGGAAGGTTGTTCAATCCAGAATGAGAGTAATGCCAGTTAGTAACTTCAGACTCTCTTGACAGTGTACCTAAGCTTGGGATCCAAGCTTGGATTTTGAAGATCAATGGCATCTGTGATCTGGATGCCTTGGAAGCTCTCCTGGCTCGTGCTTTTGATGCTATGGCTATGGCTATGTTGATACATAGCTACGGTGCTGCATTTGACTTCATATCCTTGGCTGTAAGTCTGCTTTTGCCTTTCCGTTTACTCCTTCAGACTGAGCTGGCCGATCCATTTATTTCTTAAGAACTCTGGATGTAGGAGCCAATCAATTCTCTGCCCAGAACAGGGTCCCAAGACTCTCTACCATAAGGCTCTATAACTTGTGCTCTCATTTTTCAGATAGAGGTGATTCCTGTTCTACTTGACAGCTGTATTACATGGAATAATGGGATAAGCCATACACAGGTCTTTTTTTTTTTTTCTTTTTCGTGTCTGTGAGCATTTTTTTTTTTTTTAGCAAAGCAGTATTTGTTATCCATACTCCTGCATTGTTCGGTGGAACAATGAATGGAACAAACAGCTTCTTGGTAGGTCTTGCCCCTTCCAGCTAACATGGAGGACCAAACTTTCCCACCCCACACCCAACGGAGAGTCTTTTGTCAGCTGTTACTGATTTCCTTGTTATGAATCTAAATTATACATCTCTGAGGGCAGTGGCAAGAACATTCAGTATCGTCTCTGTTCTGTTAAGTAAGACATTACCATGTCTTCCGTTTTCCTCTCTGATTAAAGGATCCATTAGCTTTATAAGCCATTGCATTTTCTTCTCAGGAATCTAAACATCAAAAAAGAGTATAATAAAGAATATGCTTCTTTATAGATGCCCTAGAAACGTCAGCCCAGGGGCTCCAGAGATGGCTCAGTGGTGAAGAGCACTTGCTGCTCTTCTAGAGGACTTGGCATCCTCTAGATGTGATTGCTAGCATCCACATGGCAGCTCCCAACTGTCTATAGCTCCAGGTCCATGGGATCTGATGCCATTTTCTGGTATTGTATCCATATGCGGTACCAGACATATATATCCATACAAAACACTCATAGATATAAAAATAAACAAATCCAATTTTAATTTTAAAACACTAGCCTGGCTGGGGCCAGGAAGATTTCAAGAGTCCTTTGTTCACTGTCTTAGAAGCCTTTTGGGTTTCTTTTGATGTTTCCTTTTTTAGAATGAACTCGAATGCATAGGTGGCCACAAAGAAACACCCATTTTGTACTTACTATGAGAATGCACAGTATCCCTGTCAGCAAATGGCCTGCTTGTGAAAACTCACAGACCCTGGGAAGCCAGCTTCAGCTAGAGCAGCCCGTGAAGGACCGGGGATTATCTGTGCATCCTGATGTATCATTCCACAGCTAGAGAGGAATCGGGCAGAGTGCTAGTTAATTTGAGAGGTCAGCTTGACTAGATGAAGGAATGCCTTGGGAATTGGGCATGCATAGAGTTATGCTGCCAGAGGAGACTGGCATAGAGCCCGGCAGTAAGTAGGGGAGAGCCATCTCGTCTGTGGGTGGGCACCATCCAATGCCCTGGGGCATACTAAATAGAACAGAGGAAAAGCCTGTGTTTCTCTCCTGCAGCTGGGATACATGTTTCTTCTCTCTATGGATGTCAGAACTCTAGGCTCTCTGGTGTTTGAACTGAACTTTGGTCCTCACCCTGAGAGTTTCCCCATCAGTTTTCTTGGTTTTGGGGCTGCTAGACCTGGATTCGGTTATGCCTCATGCATCCTAAGGTTTGTAGCTGTACAGAGCCTGTCATGGAGCCTCCCAGCCTCCATAATCATAGGAGACAATTCTCACAAATCACCCTCTGTATCCTATTGATTCTCTCTGCCCTGAAGAGCAGGCAGGTTATAGAAATACACACAAAGCAGATATTAAGGACAAAAGGGAATAGAAGAGAAGAATTACAAAGATAAAAGGAAGGCTCAGTGGGCCAAAGTGCTTGTTGCCAAGCCACACAACCTAGTTGCTTCTCTGAGATGGAAGGAGAGAACCAAGTTCTATGGGTTGTCCCCCAACTTCCATACACATTATGTGACATGCACATAGACAACACACACAGACACACAGAAATACATACACACACACATACACACAGAAGCAAATAAATGTAATGCAAAATTTAAAAACAAGGTGATGTAAGTTTTTCCTTTCCATATTTTGAACTTTTATCTTTCTTCCTGAATTTGGAAGCTCCTCAGTAGCCTCCATGGTTCTATATCTACAATATGTTAATCACTAGTTCTGTGTGGTTATTAAAATTAAAATTAATCATATCAAGCAACTAACTCTTTGGTTTCAGGAGCCACCTGAAGCTAGTGGCCAGCATGGATCTAGCACACTTCTATCACCACAGGCTGTTCTCAGGGACAGCAGTGCTCTGTGTGTAACCCCTGTGAGGCCCCTTTCTCCATCCAAGCATTGTCTTCCAGAATATTCTCTATATGAACTTTAATCAAGATGACTTTGTTGAGCAGATATTCTTATTTTTATATGGCTATCTAAAGTTTTCTCTGTAATGTGCATATCTGGGGGCCTCATCTAAGAAGTCTCCTCCCTGCCAAAGTAGCAGTGGGCTGTGGTGAAGAAGAGTTGAAATGGGAGTCAGGGGGTAAGGAGGTGAAAAGACTGAAAGTTTAGTATATACCTGTATGAAATTATTAAAGAATAAGAAAATAAAAATACATTGGAAAAGAGAAGTAAAAGAAAAATCTCTACCCTAAGGTCTTCAGGCACTTTTTCTTATCTTTTTGGTCAGATTTATGGTTTTCTTTACTTTTATGATGTAGGTATTGGGTCCAACAGAGTTTGGGGTTTTAATATAATTCAAGGTAAGGTCCAAGTTTGTGCTTGCCACCCAGTGATGCTAAGTGGTCATAGCTCTTCATAGATGTAACTTACATACATGACCTTTAAATCTAGTCTTTACGTTTTACACATACACACACACCCACACACACACCCCACAGCTAGGATGATAGCTTAGTTAATAAAGTCCTTGCTTGCTGAATTTGGTCCCCAGAACCCATGTGAAAGAAATGACAGGTGTGGTGCTGCATACTTGTAATCCTAGCACTGTAAGGGGACATAGGTGGATCCCTGGGACTTGCCAGTCAGCCATCCTAGCCTGTCTAGCAAGTTCTAGGCCTATGAGAGACCCTGTCTCAGAAAATAAGGTGAATGATCCCTGAATGTGTACACACACACACACACACACACACACACACACACACGTATATAATACTCTCCTTTCATTAAGACACAGTATATGGAACAGGCATGGTGGTGTATACCTAGAATTCCAACACTTGAGAGGCTGAGGCATGAGGGTTATCACATGTTTAAGGCTAGCCTTGAGTACATATAGCAAGGAGAGTGAGATAGGGCAGCATAAATGTACAAAGTATTTGAATCTGGAAATGGATTGAGATTCCAGGTGCCAGGAGTGAGTTCAAATCCACCCTGTGGAGCTGATTAGCCACAGTGATGCTCAGCAAAGCTTCCTCCCTAAAGAGCTTTGCCTCTGAAGCCTACTAATGAATGCAGCATGTTGCCATGGCAATGGTTACTTTTAGTACTTTTTATAGATTACAGTGTTACACCCTGGAGTCTATTCCTGTAAAAGCCCAAATTTTAAGACACCCCAATACTTCCTTTATAGTGTAGCTATTTTATGGACTAGCCCATGAGACCTAACTGACCAGCCTTTGTGTTTAATACAGACACATACTGTGACCAAAAACTTAGAATTTTCATTAAGCAGTATTAATGAAATACAAGTTAAGCTTATTTACCCATTTAAATTTATCAGTACTTGATGGATTACAGCACAAATCATCTTTCAAAAGTGTGCACACATTTCTTTGCTTTCTAGCCAGGACCAAATTCCCAGTTCTTGTGAAGACTCAAAAGATTTGGAGAACACAGAGCCTCCTGATCAAAGGGGGAATGTCAGTAGAGCCCTGACCAGAGGGGACCTCAGTGCCTAGACGGCAGTATTGGCTTTAACCTTTTTTAGCTTTGAAGCCTTGAACTGTAGCATTCCCAACCGTAAACTAGAGATTATTTTATCAACTTTGCATTCAGTTGTGAAGATTGAATTTATCTTCATGGTGTGTCCTCAGTGATGCAAGAAGACTTAATGGCCTCAAGTTGATAAAGATGGAAAGAATGGCATGGAATATATCAAGTCCCAAAGTGCCAAGGAAAGACAATAGTTAGGGGGTGGTGGATGCACGGTCTCTGAGGTGGACAGAGAAGGGCAAAGGAGGCACCATGGAGTGGAGATGTGGGGATTGGTCGGGGGCAAGAGTGGTGCTGGGGTGAGAGAGGTGAAAGTACTCTGTAAGCCACATAGAGACTGACATGCGGTGAATGTTCCAGAAGGAAGCCTAAAAGCTGTGTGGAGACATGAGGACCACGTGGGTGATAAGCTGAGGGGAGCAGGGTGTGAACATGGACAGGGAGGCAGAGTAGAAGGTGAAGATCCTCTGACTGGAGTATGGCAATTGGCTATGCCCATAATTGAAGGTGTGGAAGGAGCCGGAACTGTCTAGAAGGCTTAGGTCTCCTGATGAGGAATTTCTTGAAACAACAGCAGAGGTAATGACAACATGTAGTTTGGTTATATGACATTTGCCCCCCAGCCCTCCTTCCTCCCTCCTGCCCTAGCAAAGTCTTACACTGTAGCCCAAGGTGGCTTTGAATTTACAGCAATCTTCCCACTTCGACCTCTCAAAAGCTTGGATTACAGGTCTAAGCCACTATACCTGGCTTTTAAAAACTATTTTCAAAATTCATTCAGGCATATTAACTGATTTGTACATTTTACATTTTTGTAGTTATTGAAAACAGAAAGCGATTATTCCTAAGAAACTTAATTTTCAGACTTTATTTTTTTCTTTTAAAATGTTCAACTGACTCGTTTCTCCCATGTGGTCCAACACCGTGGTCAAGGTCAGTTTCATCAGCCAGTTCTTTTGGAATCACAGGGGATTTTCTGGAAAATGGACATCAGCTGGAGGTAGGTAAGTTAAGAGTTCTCAAGGAAGACGTGCTGGTCCCAGTGGAGGACTCTCTTAGGGTGGGAACCTGTGCAATGAAGTTAAATGACCACGCCTTGCTTGTGACCAGGACAGGATGCTTCCTAACCTGTGTCTCCAGCTTACTCTCCTCCTGGAGCTGTCCTGTGTTCAAATGTTCAAATGGTCATGGGTTGTGGTCCTGGGAGCCACATTCTCACCGCACACTCATTTACATGTGGATTTGTCATTTGAGGCCTATGTAATTCCACCCTGATGTTGTATTTTAGCCCAAGGCATTTTTACTGTCTCAATCTCTAGCAATGCAATCAGCTTCTGATGCAATTCCCAGCTCCTAATGCCCAGGCCGTGGATAGAATCCCTTCCTAGTATGTGGGAGATGAACCCAATGACCCCATTTCAATGTATATAATCCAGCAAGGGTGATGGCTATCAACCTTGAGACTGGACTATTAAAGACTTTGTCGTCCATCTTCTTTATGCATTCTCTTTCTGACTCTTCTCACATGCTTGCTGTGATTATAGCAAGTTGGAGAAATTCACATGGCAAGAAGCTGGGGGCAGCCTCCAGCTACTACCAATGGAGCACGACCCTTATCCCAGTGTCTCGCAGAACTGAATGCCTCTGAAAAGCACACAGGGGAAGCTTGCACCTTCAGATGACATCATTGCCTGTCTGACACTCTGACTATAGCCTTCTGAGAAACCCAGAGCTGGATACACAAGTGAGCTGTGTCCAGACATCCTGCCCACAGGCACTGTGACTTGTGTCTTATATCACTGTTTGTATTAATGGTTTATTATGCATCGGTAGATGACAGGGATACCCACCTTCCCATACTTACATCCAAACCAACTACTAGTGGTTGTTCCCTGTGCTTCCCAGAGCACCTGAATTTACAGCCTTCTGGAATTTGAGGGAAGGTAGTGAGTTACTTCAGGAGAAGCCTATTGCTCAGTGTACACACACCTCTGGGTGTCCTTCCTCTGCTGGACAACTGCTTCTCCAGTCTGATCTTGATTCCGAGTTCTGGGAGTGAGTGCTCCCCTCATTCTTCTGCCTTGCAGTTCTGGTGCTCCCGAGCTAGGCTTAGAGTCATGTGGTCTTCTTCTGTGTGCCTGACCTGGATTCCTGGCCCCAGAGCCTGATTGCTGCATTTCTGATCGGATCTGGTCAGTAGAGTTTTTTGCTTTGTGTGTGTGTTTTTTTTTATTATTATTTTTTGTTTGTTTGTTTAATAATGGCATCTGTATTCCATGAGTTACATTTTTTGATTTGTATAGTACCCACACAAATCAAAAATACCTTTGGTAACCCTTCCCTGCAAGATGATCAGATTCCATCCATCAGAAACATAAGGCTGGGTTCTGGGTTGGTAAAGCAAGGGTAGCTCCCGGCACCAGCTCTGGTCCATGGCTCCCGGATAGCTCCCCTTGATCTTTCATCTCCAGTTCTGCCGCCTCAAAGAGGCAGAAAGCATCTCAGATGCAAGTGTCAAGTTCTGTGCTTGCCTTCCCATCTTTCCAGGGGGCATGGGATGGAACTTGGCAGACGTGCCTGGTCCTCAGAGGGAGATGTGAGTATATCAGCTCCGAGCAGGATTGCCAACTGGCACCACCACTCAGTGGCACAGCGGTGACTCACGAAAGCAGCAAGGAGTAGGATGTGGGACTGAGAATCAGTTCCCAGACTCCCAGCAATTAGGAAGCAGGCCATTGACTTCGGGCCAAGAGAAAAGAGTGAAAGTCCTGTTTCCTGGCTCCCTGGGGGCTTCCACACACCCATGCCAACCTGCCTGCCCAGTGTATCCCTTGCCCTGAGCCCTCTGCTTCTACAATTGCTTTCTGTGGACACTATTTCGGGGTGATGGCTAGGCTCAGCTATTTTATCTTCAGAACAAAGCTTACTACCCAGGGTCAGGCTGGGCTTAGACAATCAAAACCGTTGTAGCCTGTGAAGAGGATCATCATCTCCTCAAAAAGACTGAACTATAACAACCCCGTCTGCAGGTTTTTCAGATGCTGAAACACTGCCTGCCTGGAAATCTCTGCATAAGGGCACCCCCAGGAATACTTCAGTGCAGACAGCTTCTACTCTCCTGCCTCCATGGCTGTGTTACAGTACTCTACTTCCACTTTCACATCCTGGTAAATCCTTTCGTATCCCACATCACTGGCCAGTTATCACCACTTCCTGACACAACTTTGGGACCTACATGGGGACCTCTCTTCTTGTCTTCCCTCCGAGTAATGCTAGTGGTATTTGGTCAGTTGTCCCATGGGCAACTGAAAGTCCTAGCTGGGGTTGCTCTCCAGAGACACCCAAAGGCCTCCGAGTTGCAACCCTGGACTCCCATCATGCATTGGGATTCCTTTGGTGCCTTGTGGAAAAGCTTACTGCCAATCCTTAACTGATAGGCCCTGGCCAAGGTTACGCTTTGGTGGGCCATGAACGCAATGGAAAAGCTGGACAGTTTTCACATTTTACAGCCCGTATTGGTAAAGGGGATACGTTCCTCTCCTCTGAGCCCCTTTCATTCTTGGTGAGGGGCATGGCTGGCAGCTACTCCTTCAGGATGAGTCCACATATCTTTGGAGGACTCCTACTTCCTTCTCCCTGACAGATTTGCTGCCACTGTCCCTTGGAGTAGAATGGTGCCTGTGTCTTCTATCCTCCCATCTCGACGTCTGTATTATTATTTATCTGAACTCACACAGTGACAGCTGACCCACGTGCTTTCACAACCCTCGCCTTTCTGTCTCATTCAAGTGCTGTTGTGGAGTAAGCCCCACCTTCCACCAGTCAGGGAGCCTCTTCTTCATCACACAAATCCAGACTGAACCCTTGAATAATTTAACCTTGCACTAACAGGTAGATATGTCCTTGTTGCTGGTTTGGCTTTGTGCCGATATCCCTGAACTTGGAGAAACCCTTTCTAGTAGGTGAATCCCCTTACGAAGGGGTGCCTCCAATCCATTATAGCTAGTAAGAGGGGTTCACTGCTTACTAAGAGAACTTCCTTCGGGGAGGTTCCTCAGTGGTCTGGTTGTGGGACGGACAGACCTCTTTCCCTTATGACTTCCCAGTAAACTATATTCTTAAACACTGGGATGAATTTGAGCCACACTTATGTAATTTTCCCGTGTGATGTCACCAGGATACAACCTGAGAAGCAATATCAGATCTGGACCCTCCACGACACACCAAGTCTATACTTTACCCTTTTCTTTTACAACCTCAATAAGTCCTCTAAAGTCCCTTGTGTTCATGCCTTTGTGGCACTGTCCCAAGATTCTGCCTTGCATGAGAGAAGCTGCATGTGTCTTGCCAAATTTGGAAGACCAATATCCAATCCAGATGTTCTTGATAACTCCTGCTAGGGCTTCTTTCTCTCTGGTCTTATAGCCAGGGTTCCTGCTACTCAATTCTTTAAATCCCTCTTTGTTACCTAGATATCCTCATGTACACACACACACACACACACACACACACACACACACACACACACTATACAGAGGAGGTGGGAAGAGAGAGAGAGAGAGAGAGAGAGAGAGAGAGAGAGAGAGAGAGAGAGAAAGAAAGAGAAGAGACAGAAAGAAAGCTCTTATCAGGAACAGCCAAAACTAAACTTCAAATTTCTCTTTCCCCTTCATAAAGTGGCTAGTGGGGAAACTTGAACCATCAAGGTACATGAGCCATTTCCTATGTCAGACCTGTCATAGACTGAGACAGAATTGGGCTCTTAGTTCCTCCCACTTCAATGAGAGATTAAAGAATTCACAATAGCCCTTGATCTTACCTGCAGGAGGTTTTCTGTGTTTTTGTTTTTGTTTTTGTTTTTGTTTTTTTTTGAACTATGTGTTGGAGGGATAATCTTACGTAGAAACACTGATACAAAGATGGGCCAATGAAGCCTATGGCCATGACCCAGAAAGGCCAACCATGGTGCTGATACAGGCCCTGGATAGGAACCTAACTAGTCATATCAGATGCTGTTGATAGGGGTTCCTAGGATTTCATGTTTTCTTGTCTAATAGAGGGAAGGAGAATGGCCACCACCAAGCCTATCAGTTGCAATAAATTGCTCACTGAGGAACTTGCTAAAAACCCTGCCCTATTTCAGTTTCGGGTAATAGAAGCTATGCATAAATATCCCCAAGAGGCAATGAGGTTAGACTGTTCTAGCTATCCATTCTACTAACCAGGCCTCTTTCAACATCAGACAAAGCATCAAAGCATCATTACATCCCACCATCTTAGGACCACCCAAACCCTCATCCCCACAGCTCAAAACAGCCTCCTTCTTCAGAAAAGCCACCCTCCACCCATTTCTGCAGTAGCAAGCAGGCTTGCCATAACCCACCTCTAGCACAAACCCCAATTGCAAATGGGAGGACTCCTGAAAGTGAAACTGTCTGTCTCCCTTGTAAGAGATAGGGCATTCTGTTCTCAGGGTCCCACTGAGGACCTTCCTCAGTTCATAGACAGTTAAGAGTCCATCAGAAAAGATCCACCCCTTGAGGATTGATGGGCTCCAGGGCTTTGCTGTGCCATGCTTCCTATATTTACCAATGAGTCTTGGGTGACTTTAGATAGGGAATGCCTCAAAGCCCTATTTCTAGTCGACACAGGACCACATATTCTCCATTGACGAATCTCCCAGGTCCAAACTCTCAGTCCCTGACTCTTCTCACCAGCATTGATGTCAGACCACAATCTGGCTGGTTGATCTTTCCCAGGGATGTGTGGAAGGAAACAACTAACAGTTTTCCCTTCTTTCCTGGTCTGACCAAACTGCACAATTTCTCTACTAGGGAGAGACATCATGTCAAAATTACAGGCTAATTGACTTTTGCATAACCGTCTAATACTTTGATGCTTCTCCTACTCCTCCTGCCCATTCACAATGCCCAGGTTGAGGTCATCCCATCATGTAACATACACATCAAGCCTCAGACCTTCCCTAGCCACTGCACCTGTCGTAATTACTCTTCCAAACCTCGATGACTTTCCCTGAAGATCCTACTACTCATTGAAACCTAATGCCCTTGTGATCTTCAGTTCTTAATTAACAAGTTCCTGGCCATGAAGCTGTTACACTTCCACAATTCACCATGCAACACCCCCATCTTGGCAGTCAAGACATCAGATGGGACTTATAGGATGATCCAGGAACTAAGAGCCATAAATGATATGGCAGTTTCAGTTTGCCTGATGACTCCAAATCCCTCTTCCCCCTTGAAATGAAACCTCCTTTCTCACATATCTCTCGACTCTGATGGCGTTTTAGAAAATCACACGCTCTACTTGGTACTGGCTTACATGACCTGATCACTTTAAACACTTTATGCTAGACTGGCCCCTTCAGGCTTTTTCTGACCTACCTGGACAGAAATGGTTACATTTCTAAAGTCATGATCTCACCCTCAACTCCACAGGGTTCCAATCCTTGAAACTATTATAACCTTCTCTATTTGGCTGGTCCTTTCCCTAGTCACCTACAGCAGTCTCCACTTCCCACCTTCTCCAAAAGCCTCACGATCTCCTCCGATAACACAATTTAACCTTTTCAAAAGACTACTGGCAGCAGGGCAGTGGTGGCACACACGTTTAATTCCAGCACTTGGGAGGCAGAGGCAGGCAGATTTCTGAGTTCAAGGTTAACTTGGTCTACAGAGTGAGTTCCAAGACAGCCAGGGCTATACAGAGAAACCCTGCCTCGAAAAAAATCAAAGAAAGAGAGAAAGAAAGAAAGAAAGAAAGAAAGAAAGAAAGAAGACTACTGACTTTGTCTGCCTTTAAATCTTAATTGGACTGTCAGTGTTTACTTAATCACTCCATTCAGACAGACCCAATTAACAATTTCTCTTCATACACATTTCCAATGGAGCCCCGTCACCTCTTCCAACATTCTCATGGCCAAATATAAGAGCATATCCTTCCTTCCATACATCTCTTTGCTTGCCACTTGATGGTGTAGCGTAGTCTTATTAGGCATTAGCCTCTCAAGCCAGGCTCCCCTTTGTGTTCAGGCCACAGACCATAGGGAAAGACCCGTTCCTTTCACTGTATGACTCATATTAGTTAGGTTTGCTATTGCTTTGATGAAACACCAAGACCAAAAGCAACTTGAGGAGAAAACAATTTGCTTTGTTTACACTTCTACATCAAAGTTCATCAGTGAAGGAAGTTGAGACAGGAACTCAAGCAAGGTAGGAACCTGGAGTCTAGAGCTGATGCAAAGGCTACAGAGGGATGCTGCTTACTGGCTTGTTCCTCGTGGCTTGCCCAGTCTGCTTTCTTTCTTTTTTTTTTTTTTTTTGTTTGTTTGTTTGTTTTCGAGACAGGGTTTCTCTGAGTAGCCCTGGCTGTCCTGGAACTCACTTTGTAGACCAGGCTGGCCTCGAACTCAGAAATCCACCTGCCTCTGCCTCCCAAGTGCTGGGATTAAAGGCGTGCGCCACCACCGCCCAGCCCAGTCTGCTTTCTTATAGAACCCAGGACAAACAACTCAGGGATGGCATCACTCACAATGGGTTGAACACATCAATCAGTAATTAAGAAAATGCCTGAGCCAGTCCCACAGCACCCAAAGGAAGCTCCACTCCCAGGCGCTCTGACACACCCAGGATCAGAGACCTTGGGCTCAAGCTCTGCAGCCAGTCCCACAACACCCAAAGGAATCTCCACTCCCAGGCGCTCTGACACACCCAGAATCAGAGGTGAGCAGGAACCAACATCTGTCCCAACACTGGGAGTAATTGGGTCCAGCGGGACCAGGCACTTAGGAACTCCGTCAGCCCAATGACTCAGGTTCCTTCCAGTCTGTCTGGGTTAGTGTTCTGAGCAGACCTTGGGCACAAGCTCTGTAGCCAGTCCCACAACTCACAGAGAAAGCCACACTCCCAGGTGATTTAACAAGCCCAGGATCCCAGGATCCCAGAATCACAGGATCACAGATTTAGCTTGAATCTAAGGAGTTCTGACACAACCAGGATCACAGGAAGGACAGGCTCCAGTCAGATTTAGCAAGGGCAGG
>NW_022196904.1:55789873-55815891 GCF_008632895.1 Mastomys coucha
GTTATTTAAAATTTATACTGAGAAAAATGTATTTTCACTATTGCTGTAGACGAGCACCTACATAAGACAGCCTGTGTAGATCCTGCTCCCAGAAAGGTAGATCTCTGAATGCCTCTAAACAGACACTATATCGCTGTCTGGACTACTGTAGCTATACCACAATGTGAGTAATAAAGTCTTTACTTCTGCCTTTTTGTCTTGTTGGATCTTTTTGCCACACACACACACACACACACACACACACACACACATTAGCCTTTCATCACCATTTCACATCAGGATGTTTCTGAATCATAATTACTTACTTAAAAATATTTATTGAGGGGCTGAAGAGATGGCTCAGTGCTCTGTCTGCTCTCCCAGAGGTCTTGAGTTCAATTCTCAGCAACCACATGGTGGCTCACAATCATCTGTCCTGAGATCTTATGCCCTCTTCTGGCATGCAGATGTACATACAGATAGAGCACTGATATACATAAAATAAATAAATAAATCTTAAAAAAAGTATTTATTGAGTAGCTGAACTTCATATACACTATGTGGATCAAAAGAACCTGGGTACAAAATAGTAAATATTGTTCTCTTCATTCAAATGACAGACTGGAATAAAACAAGTGAAGGCCCCCAACGATGAAAAGGGTCCTTCCTATGAGTTGAACATGGTTGGTAGCGAATCCCCTGGAAATAGACATGAAGTGCCCAGTGTGAGGGGAGTGTTCTATGTCACAAAAGGGGGATGGGTTACATAGAGTGTGCATTTGCCAGAGGTGCAGGCCACACTTTGTTACTCTGATGGCCTTTGATATTTGTAAATTTTACCTCCAATAAAACTGCAAAAACAAACAAACAAACAAAAAAAAACCAAAAACCATTTGATTGAAACAGGGATGTGGGTGTGGATGCAGATGTAGAAAAAGCAAGGAAGTCAGAATGTTAACCATTGCTAAAGCTGTGTGACTGGAACCTAAGAGCTCATACATTTTTCACTGTAAAAACAAAAACAAAAACAAAAACAAAAAAAACCCTAAATATAATTTTTTTAAGCATAGCTGCTTTCTTTGTCCCTATGCAAATGTTACGGCACAGGTAGATGAAGCTGCAGAAATTAGGACTATTTAAGATGAAAATGGAATTTTTACTTACAAACGTTAAGTGCATCAAAAGGGAGAAATGTGGACTAAGCGGCTACTTTTATATTATTTTAAATATCCATTTCTTAGTAGTGGCTTCCCCTTGTCTACTTGTAGTTTACCATGGAAACACATGTGTAGGTGGAGTACCTGTGATCCTGTGCTCAGACAGGCAGACAGTTACCCAGGGATTGATTACTTCATGCCAGGTTTTTGTTGTTGTTGTTATTTTGTTGTTTGTTTGTTTGTTTGACTGTTTCTTTGAATGCTCCCTGCGTTCCTCAAAACGCGAGCAAAGCACTCATGCTGAAGCATCCCTGCTCAGAGTGTGGGCCCAGGAAGGTAAGGACATTGTGATAAGGAGACTTGCCCTGCAGATTCTTCACGGGGCATGTCGTGGTTGGCCAAGTGTTTGGAGCTAACCCTTGTCCGGGGTGATATGATAGCCTTGCCTTATGGCTCATGCTTTGCCTACCAGCCAGCATGCTCTCACTGAAGAGGTGGCTCCTTGGAATTACCTCACAGTCACTTGGGTGGTTTGAAAGAACATGAGCCCCATAGGCTTTAGGAGGACTATTAGGAGATATGGCCTTGTTAGAGTAGGTGTGGCCTTATTGGGGTGGGTGTGGCCTTGTGCATAGGTGTGGCCTTGTCAGAGAAAGTGTGTCACTAGGGGCTGGGTTTTAAAGGTCTTTGAAGCTCAAAGAAGGCCTAGTGGTTCATATAGTCTTTTTCCTGCTGTCTCCTGATATAGATTGCTCAGCTACCTCTCCAGCACTATGACTCCCTGCCTGCACCCATGCTTCCTGCCATAATGATAGTGAACTTTAAAATGGACTCTGAAACTGAAAGCCAGCCTCAATGAAATGTTTTCCTTACAAGAGCTGTCGGTGTAGTCATGGTGACAGGACTTTCTCCAACAAAGCCACACCCGCTCCAAAAAGGCCAACCTCCTAATAGTGCCACTCCCTATAAGCCTATGGGAGACATTTTCTTTCATATATATATGAAAAGTGCAACATATATATATGTATATTTCTTTTCTAACTAGAATACATATATCTGTATTTATGTGTTAAAAATTTATAAGGGATTTCTTTTTAAGGTAGTGAACTAGACGTTTGAGGGATGTGTTCTTTCATGAAGGAGGTAGGAATAGATGTTTAAATGTAAGTGTATCTTTCAGCTATTTAATTTTGCAATTTACTCATTTGATGTGCTCCTTGTTGAAAAGATCCTTATCTATATAACCAGACCTCTGTATTCCTGGGTTCTGTACCCATTTGTATAAACAACTGTGGAGTGAACACATTAAAGAAAAAGGTTGCGTCTGTCCTGAATGTGGATAGACTTTATATTGTCAATTATTCCTCAAGCAATATAGTATAAGCCCATTCGCATTGCATATAGCATTGTAAGTGGTCTAGGGATGATAGTCACCTGCAAGCGCTGTACCATTTTATCTGAGACGTGAACACTGATGAATTTTGTTATTGGTAGAAGATCCTGGAACTGTCTTCGCACCTTTGACCTGATGCGCATAATTCAAATGCCAGCTGCCTGGAGGAGAAGCTTCTATTCTGAAGGAATTATTGAGAGCTGAACTGAGTTGGGACTTGGAGAACCTTCTCTGTGATACATTCATCAAAAAATGAGCTAGGGACTTCAGTTATGCATTACAGACCAGGATAAAAATGACCTCATGTAAATAGTATGGAATTTTTTCCCAATGAAAAATGACCCAATTTAGCAGTGCACTGTGAAGTTAGCTTCTAATGCTCTCTGGACTGAATGGGTTGTTTTCCTGGGTGACTGAGCCCAACACTAAGACGGTCAGAGAAACCACTGGGGACTTCAGTGCTTGGATTAAACAGGGCATTAGCCACAAGCTAGCTGCTTGAATTCCACGGATAAGGACAACATTCTTTCCATGCAAGATTTAGCAATGAAAACAAACAAGCCTATGCCATCAACTACGTATATCGTGAAGAATGGCCAGCTCTGGGTGTCTTCAATGCCATATCTCCTGTCTTTGAAATTTCCTAGTTGGCTATGAAAATTATTATTTCAAATCCTTTCTATCTTTTTAGCGCAAAGGCAGTTATGAAAGAACACAGGGAATCTGTGGCTCTTCTCCAAAGCCCACGTCCTTTTTAACCCAGAGAATATAACTCATGAGTTCTTGTTATGAGTCAAAGACTCTCCATCCCTTCAAAACAAGTGACTTAGCAGACCCAAGTCAGAAGAGGCATGCTGATAGGAAGGGCAAGAGTGTACTAAGAGGAATTTATTCTTTAAAAAAAAAAAAAAAATCACTGCTAATGTCAAGCTTGAAAAATGTGGGAGCTAATAGTACCATCTAGTGGCTATGTACCTCCACTCTTGTGGTGAGGACCGTGGTTCATCTGAAGCTCAGTCTCATGAATCCATGAATTCAGTCAATAGCTTATCACACACACTGATTGTAAACTCAGAAGTGAGAAAATCATCTTTGATTTGAATTTTGCTTAAGGAGATGAAGTGAGCTAACATAAGGAACATATAGGAGACATCTTATTAAAGTTTAAATGCTTCCAGGGCTCAGGCATAGTCTATAACAGGTTCTCAACAAACTGTACTTTTAAATATCGAGTAAGTACTATAGCAATTAGTTCTGGATTCAGCCATGAAATTCTGGTTACTGTGTTCTTTTTTTTTTCTTACTATGAAGAATTGTTCATTGTGTATTTCTTTCAGTAAATGTAAGCCCCACAAACAAACTTTTGGCTTGGTGTGTATTGTTGGAAAGCAGTGATCTTTCTGGAGGGGGCTTTACGGGGCAGGCCTGAGCTGGAATAAAGCCCAGGACTTCCCAGTGTTGGGTAGGCAAGTGCTTGGCTTCCCTCCTAGCCCAAGAATGCTTTTAAGGAAACAATTACTCACGAGACAACTTGAGGGCAAAGGTGGCAGAGTTAGAGGTAATTTGGGAACCTTTGCAACAAACGAGACAACTTGAGGGCAAAGGTGGTAGAGTTAGAGGTAATTTGGGAACCTTTGCAACAAATTCAGAGAGCACTTGACACTTGGTTTGCTGATATCTGTACTTATAAGGACAGGATTTTTAGGATTAGAGGTCTAACTTGCTTAGATGTGCATAAGATTCCCAGGGCTGGGGGATGGCTTGCTCAGTGATGTCTTTGCAGTGGTGCATGAGCATGTGAAGTGTGAGAACTGATCTCTCAGCCAGACCCAAAGCAAAAGAGCCAGGGCCGCAGTTCACACCCGTAACCAGTGCTGGAGAAGAGAGGAGACAGGAGGATCCCTGGGGCTTGCTAACCAACGTGCCTAAGATTGCCAAGGGCTAGGTTTAGTGAGAGAAGTTTTCTCCAGATATAAAGGGGAATGATGGAGGAAGACACCATCTACTTCTGCCCTACACACACACACACACACACACACACACACACACACACACACCACACACACCATACACACACCACACACACACATACACATACCACACCTTCCCATACCACATACACACACACCATACCACCACATACACACACACCATACCACACACGACACACACCACACACCACGAATACACAGACACTCTACACACATCACACACACCACACACATACACACACACAGACACATACCATACTGCATACACATACCATGCACACACATGTACATACCACATCTCACACACACACACACACACATGCACACATACAGAAAGGGGGCCATATTCACACAAAACAAGATTCAATGTGAATTTATAATTTTATCTTTCTTCAAGTGTGTGTGTGTATATATATGTAAAACTGACTCTTTGGTATGTATGAATCTACAATTTAGTGGGTTGGGCGTCACTACAAGAATAAAGGGTCTGAAAAGAAAATGTAAGTGTTCAGGTGTGTGCCCTGTGTGTGTGCATGAGTGTGTGAGGGCGCACACACATCCACATGCACATGCACACACTTCTAAGTGGAGACCCAAGGCTGGGCTTGGTATCTCCCTCGCTCTCCACTTTCTTTCCTGAGGAGAAGGTCACTTGCTGAAGCTGCCAGATTTTGCTAGATTCAGGCAGCCAGCTTGCCCTGAGAACCACCTCCCAAGCACTGAGGTGACAGGGGGACTCCAGGCTCTCCCAGCTTTTCTGTGGGTTCTGGGGGATCAGTGCCTGCCCGCAAGCCTACTTGCCTGTACATCATCTGCTCAGTCGCCTCCCCAGCCCACCACATTGGGCTCTTTAGGATCCATTCTCACATTCTGATTCCCTTAGGAAGAAAGAAAATGCCATTGTTCAAATACTTCTATAAAGGAGCAGCGAGCAACATCAGGATAATGGTTTTCATTTCTGAAATAGCCCGACTTCTAAGTCCCACTACTTGCAAGGAAATTAGCTAAAATTACATGGTCTTTGAGGAGACTATGGTCTCAGGACAGAAGTACAGTGGCTGCTAATGACAGATACAATTTCCCTAACAGAACTGAGAATTCCTTCAGGGTAAGCTTTATTTTCTCTATGCTGGTTGTTGTCCAGTGTCCCTCTGGAATGTGTTTGTGGCCAGTGACAGAATATGAGCCAACTGCTAAAGCAGAAGAGGAGCTGTTAGCTCGTGTGACACTCTCTGAGTAGACCCAGACCTGGAGACAGGCTGTCCCTTCCCTGACATACGGCCCTGATTTTGCCCTTTGGGGTTGTCTAGGGGTCTTTCTGCTGTTCTTTCTTAGTAAATCTTTTTTTCTACAAATGCCCACACAGCTGCGTCAGGTCGGTTTTCTATTTAGTGTCAGCTGCCATCTTGAGAATCCCTTTACCAGCATCAGAGCCATTCTTGACACAGGCTTGGGTCGGAGTCTTCATTTCCTTTGCTTTGGTTTGCCTCTGGTTGGGCAAGGCACCCCCATCATTCACTTCCTGATAAAAGATGCCTTGCATTAACTGTTTTGGAACTTCAAAAAACCAGATATTCCTCTAGCCCTCATGCCTTGCTAGTAGTTTGTACTGACTTCAAAATGACTCCTGGTGTTCCTTGAGTGCTGTCCTCTGTCTTCCTGGGCATAAAAGGGAGCTGTCTTTCCAGACCCTTCGCAATGAGATGGCTTTTGTTTAGCTAATAAGATGATGAGAAAAGTCTATTATTCTCAGATCAAGGACACCCACACCCAGTCTCTCCAGCATTTCTTCCCTAGCCTCCGGATCTCCGGGCTCTATGTTTAAAAGGAACATATTGAAATGGGAGGAGCCACAGGACAGAGGAGGGCCAGGTGCTCTCTACCTTTGTATCCACAAGAACTGAGCATTGTGCTAATCTGCAAAGGTGTCTGGATTTTTTCCTGTCCCAATATACTGTGTTAGGAAAATTTCAATCAGTGTGACATAGTTCAAGAGAAACACCTTAAAGCAGGAAGGTTGGCATTGGCTCCAGGTTTCAGAAGGGTTGCTCCAAGTTCTGCTCCCTCCGCTACTTTGGGCCTGAAATGAGGCAAGAGCATCCTGGGAGCGGGGGTAGGTAGATGAAGAGGCTTTGTGCACAATAACCAGGAAGCAAAGGGAAAGAGGAAAAGAGCAGACAAGATACATCCTTCAAGATACACTCCAAGTGACCTACTCCCTCTAATCAGGCCCAACCGCCCACAGTTCTCCTACCTCCCAAAGTCTGTTCAGGTTTTGAATCTATGGGTGTATTAACCTATTAATAAAGGCAGAGCCCTCTTGACTTGTTCATTTCCCTAAAGCCCAACCAGGAACAGTGTCTATACTGGGGACCAAGCTAAACCTTCAGCAGCTGAGCTTTTTAGGGGAACAGTACCCATTTAAACTGTGACACATGTCTCAATAGAATAAATACTTCTAAGGTGTAAATCTGTATGAAGAAAAACTCAGAGCACTTCTGAAGGACACAAAGAAAACATACATGGATTGGGGCCTTCTCATCTGGTAAAAATACTTCATCCTTACACCACAGAGTGATGGAGGAGTGAGGGACCAAACATCCACTTTTAGAACAACCCCAAGCTATTCCCACTTGTGAGAATAAAGTGTTCAGAGTCTAATCACATCATAATGGTAGCATCTGTCTCTTCTGTCTCTGTCTCTGTCTCTCTCTGTCTCTGTCTCTCTCTGTCTCTGTCTCTCTCTCTCTCTGTCTCTCTATCTCTCTGTGTCTCTCTCTCTCTCTCTGTGTGTGTGTGTGTGTGTGTGTGTGTACATGTGCTCACGAGTGTGTCTGGGTAACCTTGGACATCAGAAGACAGTGTCAATCCTTTGGAGGGGAGTTACAGGTGATTGTGAGCCACCTGACTCCGGTCCTACATTACAACAGCAATCAAATTTTAACATGGGTCTTGGGGGGAGAGAAACATTCAAGCTATACCACTACCCAACAGGCTGTTGAAGATGTTTGTTTGTTTGATTTTTAAAGATAGGCCATTGTCCTACATAGATTTCTGCTGCTAGGATAAATATCATGACCAAAAGCAACATGGAAAGGAAAAGGATTATCTCGCTACTCTTCCAGGTATCAGTCCATCACAGACACAAACAAGTGAAGAAACTTAAGAGAGACCATGGAGGAGTGCTGTTCATTAGCTTGCTTCTCGTGGCTTCCTCAGCCTGCTTTTTTCTACAGGCCAGGACCACCTGACTGGAGAGGCTTTGCCTACAGTGAGCTGAGCTCTCCAATATGCATCATTAATTAAGATGACGATCCACAGGTATGGTCACAGGCTGGTCTGATAGCGATAATTCCTTGGCTGAGTCACCTCTTCTGTTAGTTTGGGTCAAGTTGACAAAGACTAATCTGCACAGGTGAGTGAGTCAGCAGTTAAGAACACACAGTTCTCTTGCAGAAGACCAGAGATCAGTTCCCAGCACCCACACCAGGCTGCTCACAGCTGCCTGCAACTCCAGGGAATCCAGCACCTTTTAGCTTCCTATGGTCCTATGGTACTACATACACACACACACACACACACACACACACACACTTTTTAAAACATAAACCATAAAACAAAGAACAACATCTAACAGAAAATAGGAACAAGTCCGGGCGGTGGTGGCGCACGCCTTTAATCCCAGCACTTGAGAGGCAGAGGCAGGCGGATTTCTGAGTTCGAGGCCAGCCTGGTCTACAGAGTGAGTTCCAGGACAGCCAGGGCTACACAGAGAAACCCTGTCTCGAAAAAAAAGAAAAAAGAAAGAAAGAAAGAAAGAAGAAAGAAAGAAAGGAAGGAAGGAAGGAAGGAAGGAAGAAAATAGGAACAGAGAGAAGTGGAAGATCTATGAATCTTCAGAGATGAAATCATGTTCTGTCTCACTCTAAATGAGAACTTTCACACTGGAACTACAAAAAGCTGTCATTTCTACCCAGCAGACGAGCAAAGATGCTCAAGTGTGACAGTGCTCTGTGTTACTAGGATACAGGGAAATAAAGTGGAGTCGTATTACTTGAGGAATATAAAGTACAAGGCTTTACAGGGCACAGTTAGCTAATATCCATAAAAGTTATGCATGCATGTATCCTCTTAAGTCAATTCCCCTTTTAGGAACTTTATCCATATATATTATAGATATATTTGTGAGTTTCATAATGACAGCAAAGACAAGAGAGAAGCCAGACTTTAGTGGCTAAATGGTTTAAATAACATTGCTAAGCCAGTGTAACTTTATGTAACTGCAAAAGTAAAAACAGAATATTCCATCCATCTTTACTGTATACTACTGAACATGAGCACAATTCTCTTTATAATTGGTATTTCTGATTATAAAAAGTATCACAAAGTATCAGGTGTCTTTATGACATTTTCATACTTTATCATGGTGAAGTCACCTTTCCCCAGCCCCCACTCCACCCCATGTTCATTTTCCCTTTCTTCTGCCCAGATTTCTGCTTCATTTGGACTTGGCTTCTTGTTTTTCTAGAGCTCTGAGGTGTATCTTTAAGTTATTTGCTTGAGATCCTTCGGATTTTCGAGTGTGAGCACCTAGGGCTATAGATTTTCCTCGTGGGACTACCTTGGCTGTATCCCAGAGGTTCTGGCAGGTTTTACTTTTGTTTGCCATTTGAGTTTAGGAAATGTTTTATGTCTATCTTCCCTATTTCTGGTGCTATTTTTCTTTAAGAAAAAAGTATATATACAGAGAATATTTTTGTAATAAGTAAAAATAAGTAACTGTAGCTGTTCATAGGAAGAGACCTAAATAAAGGAAGGGATGGAAGAAAGAATAACTGCCTTTAACGTTCTGAATCTCACAAAAAATTATTTATTTATTTTTTTAAAGATTTATTTTATTTATTTTTTATGTGTATGAGTACACTGTAGCTGTGAGCCATCATGTGTATGGCTGCTGGCAATTGAACTCAGGATCTTTGGGCCCTGCTCACTCCAGGCCCCACTCCCTCAGGTGTAATTCACTGTAGCTGTCTTCAGATGCATCAGAAGAGGGCGTCAGATCTCATTACGAGTGGGTGTGAGCCACCAAGTGGTTGCTGGGATCCGAACTCAAGACCTTCAGAAGAGCAATCAGTGCTCTTACCCACTGAGCCATCTTGCCAGCCCCCGAATCTCACAAATTTTTAAGTCAAGTAATATAATATTTACCTAAAAAGACAGTTAAAAGTCACATGATCCACTGAAATGCAGAAAACCAGTCAGCTCTGGAAATCTAAACATAGTTTTTAAAATACAAATAGAAGTGGATCCTCCTTCCAGTTTGCATCTACTTGGAGTGGTGCACCCCATAACACCCCACAATTCCACCTGCCAACCATGAGGTCTGCCCTAACATTAGACACACTGGTGAGAGCCCCCTCTGACCCAATTCCTCTTAGCAAGCCAAGTAGTCATGGGCTCTGCCCACCCTGTTGGAGCTCCATTTTCCCTCCTTCCACACCTCTACCTGCAGTCTCAGATCAGTGCATGGGCTCCCACCTCACAGCTCTGCCTGCCTCCCAGGCAGGGAGACCCAGGTCAGCCGACACCAGAGGCAACCAGATGGCGAAAGACAAGTGCAAGAACATAAGCAATAGAAGCTAGTGCAATGTGGCATCATCAGAACCCAGCTCTCTTTCTACAGCAAGCCCTGAATATCCTAATACACCCAAAGAGCAAGACCCCATCTCATGAAGATGACAGGGGGTTTTAAAGAGGATATAAAGAATTCCCTTAAAGAAATATAGGAAAACCCAACTGAACGGGTAGAAGCTCTTAAAGAAGAAACAAATGCATCTCTTAAACTAGTACAGGAAAATGCAATCAAACAGGTGAAGGAAATGAACAAACAACAATCCAAGACCTAAAACAAGAAATAGAAACACTAAAGAAAACATAAATGGAGAAGGAAAACCTAGAAAAGAGAACAGGAACTGCACATGCCAACATCACCAACAGAATACAAGAGATTGAAGAGAGAATTGCAGGCATAGACGATTACATAGAAGAAATACTTCAAAGAAAATGCAAAATGTAAAGAGTTCCTAACTCAAAACATCCAGAAAATTTGGGACATTATGAAAAGACCAAACCTAAGAATAATAGGAATAGAAGAGGGTAAAGATTCTGAGTTTAGAGGGCCAGAAAACATCTTCAACAAAATTATAGAAGAAAAATGTCCCTAACCTAAAGAAAGAGATGGCCATCAATGTACAAGAAAGCTGACAAACCATTTGTCATCCAATTAGGGCAGAAACAAAACAAAAACAAACAAACCAACCAAAAATAATAACTTCAAAGAAAGAAGAAACTTTCCAATTATAGCTAACCTCATAAAAACAAATGTGAAAAACTGGGAGAAGTGAGTCTTTGTCAATAATGTAGAGCATGAAGACTGAATTCATAATCCCTCTGTAGAAGAAACTGAATGGCACTTAGAGACCCTGCCCTAAAACGGGACCCTGAACTTTCAGGGTTCTAGCTATCGGATGTACAAACTGTCAGGGCATTGGGTGATAGGATATTTCCTTATCATCTAAAAGTCTAGCAAAATCCTGCTACCAAAATTCATTTGAACGATAAGTATCTGGGCTAAGACAGATACATGCTAATTAGCTTGATCTAACAATCCCATAGAACACCTATTTAAAAAACATGGTGTTATTCACTGTCTATATGCAAGTCTTATCACTTTAAGGCAAAAGGAGACTCATTTGCATGGGGACTGTGGAGGTCTGCAGATGAGCCTGTGCAAAAGGCTCATTTAGGACTGCAGCCACATGCAGCTCTGCCCTAAAACACATAGTTAGCATGCACTGGGTTCAGTCCCTGAACACACATAAATCAAACCCAAAATACATTTCAGCACAACTTGACTTTTTTTTTTTTGATAAGTTAGTGGCTTACATATGCTATATTTTTAAAAAATAATAATCTTTAATGTCCTCTTAAGTCATTGCAGTATTTCTTTTGGTCTTTTTTTTTTTTTTTACCTGAAAAAAATTTCAAACATTTGTTACAATTTTTAAAGCATCCTCTGCTCTATCTGTTAGTACTTTTAAACCAAAGATGAAGTCTATATCCGCAGCTGATAATTTCTTTTTCTGTGGGGTCAGAGGCTTTGGGTCTGCAATCTCTGTCTTAACTATTCAAGTTTGTTGGCTAGCCTGAAAACCACTACAGAAACTCTGTAAGCAAATAGATTATGTTCCAGTAAATGTTGTAAAACAGAAATGACTCTTGCTTATTCTGAGACGCCTCAGATGGTGAGGAAAGAGAGGAGGGCCTTATGCTATTTAAAATGTTATTTATTTACTATCATATGTATATGGTATACATGTGCATGCTGATGCACAGGCCATACTGTACATGTGAGAACAAATTTGGAGGTGATTTCTCTCCTTCTGCTATGAGTTTCAAGGCATTGAATGCAGGCATCTCATCTCCCTAAACTTTTTTGTTTGTTTTGTTTATTTGTTTGATTGCTTGCTTGTTTTTTGTTGTTGTTTTCTTGTTTTTTGTTTGGTTTTGGTTTTGTTTGTTTTTTGAGACAAGGTTTCTCTGCATGGCCCTGGC
Organism: Mastomys coucha; assembly: GCF_008632895.1. Taxonomy (NCBI): domain Eukaryota; kingdom Metazoa; phylum Chordata; class Mammalia; order Rodentia; family Muridae; genus Mastomys; species Mastomys coucha. Next base: position 55,802,008 of record NW_022196904.1, read on the forward strand.
TGTCTTAGAACTCACTGCATAGATGAGGCTGGCCTCAAACTCAGAATCTGTCTGCCTCTGCATCCGAGTCCTGGGATTACAGACATGTGCCACCACCAATCAGTGTTCATTGACCCAACTTAAAAACAAAAACAAAAACAAAAGAAGCAATTAAAGTGTTTTAAAGAGAATCACAAAGCTCTTGACCTAGTTGGGCTCATTCTCAAAAAAAGGGGGGGGAATGGGGATGGGATGTATGGGATACAAAAATGATACTGGTCAGTGCACAATATTCTCTCAAATCAGAATGGATGTCAGTGAGTGTCTAGGAGAAAAGACATTTAAGAGGAGAAAATGCCCCCTCCTAGTCTCCCTTCAGATCTTTATACACTGGCCCCTCTTCCTAGCCAATCCAAGAGCACATTCGACTACTTGTCTTCCAAGACAAAGAATTTATCTAACCCTAAAGAGCCTCAAACCAAAAGCTGATTGGTCTAATATATTGCCACTCTAGAGGAACTTCAATTATTTTTCCTCATAGATGAGGGCATTCTTTCCAAGGCTCCTCCCCAAACAATCACCCACCCTGCATCCCATTCACCAAACATTCCCCTACAACTTTTCCTTAGGACTTGGGATCTGACCCAAGGATTTATAATTGCCATCTAATTTAAGAATTGCCATCTCCTATACTCACACCTTCTTGGGTGCATCAAGTTAAGCACCGATTGGAATGACAGCATAACCCAGCCCTGTCCTGCTTTTTCCATCCAACAAATACTCCAGAGCACACATAGTCAACAAGCTCCCAGATAGGCTGAAATAGGATGAATTTTGAAATAAGACTCCTAGAAAACTAATCAGCCAAGGAGCCTGGATCCCAGGCATCTGTTGAACATATGCTGTTGCCTTGGTGACTGTGCTTCAGTGTGCTGGACCAGGTTGGCTGTGCTTTGGCTGTACTCTACCCACAGTGGAGTTTCTGATAGACAGGAGGAGGAGATAGGTCTAGCTATTCATCCTTAGGCTAAGAGCTGGCCTGGCCACATTCATCTGTGTAGGTCTTAGATACAGTGTCCCATGTTGAGATACACAAGGTTTTTGGAGACCTTGGGGCTTTGGAAAGAACAAAGCAGTTCTATAGGAAATCACTCTGTCCTTGAGCCTAATCCTAAACCTTGGGCATCTGGATAACCTTACACAAGGGATATGAAAATTATGTGTGGGAAAGTCCTTGTGGATTGTGCCGGAAACGCCTCAGGATCTTCCTAACTTTCCTAATTCTGCAACTCTAATATAGTTCCTCAGGTTGTGGTGACTCCCAGCCATAACATTATTTTCGTTGCTACTTCATAACTGTAATTTTGTTAGTTATGAATTGTAATGAAATACCTGTGTTTTCCACAGATCTTAGGTGACCCTTTATGAAACCGTGATTCCACATATCCCCCAAAGGGTCATGACCCACAGCGGTTGAGAACTGCCCATCTGGACTCTCCTTGAATTATCAAGTCACCAAAGAGATAATGATTTTTGAGTTACAGTTTTATATATGAAGTATGACCAACACTTGTCTGAATGCCTTTCTTTCTGACGCGTTAAGCATTTGCAGAGTTTGGCTTGGTCTTGAATGTTTCAGCTTTGACTACATGTGGCCTGTCACTGGCTTCTCATTGATTGATTCTAGGCCCAGGATACAGGATAAAGTTGCCTTGGTGAATTCATACAGATATGTGTGGGCGTGGACAGTCACTTCCACTTATTCTCTGCTTCTAAAAATTGAGGTTATCCCCACAGACACTTCAAGTGGGTTGTGACATGCCCTGACCCTGCTTCATTTCCTCTCATGTACGTCTCTACAAGCAAGTAAGGCTGCCATTGTTTTGGTGGCTGAATGAGGAGGGAAAGGGGAGAACAAGCTCCTGCCGTGTCCCAGTTAACTCCATTCTCCCAGCCCTTCAATGGGAGGAGAAAAATCACAAAGCCATAGTAATTTTTCTGAAATCAAAGCTCAGTTAGCTGAGCAGGGATGGGGTCAGCTTTGAAGGACTCCTTCTGGCCTGCCTTTCACAATGTGTGTGACAGTGATGGTCAGCTTTGGCTCCTCTGCCTTCCAATGGCGAGCTCAGGAAAGCAGAGAAAGCATGCATTTCACACAGAGGGCATGGAGGTTTGCTTGTACAATGACAGCAATGTGTGTGAGCAGTTGAAATGGCCTCTAACAGGTCAAGGGCATTACATTTTAGTTTGATGTTTATATGGTGAAAACACATTTGGGAAAGTGATTCGCAACTCCATTATAAAATTAGGTATGTACCATTTGCCTAATCATAATCTAAACAGGATAGTGTGTGTGTGTGTGTGTGTGTGTGTGTGTGTGTGTGTTTATCTTATCTGAATTTTTTTCTCACGAAGTATTTGTCTCATGAAGTACTTTTAAGGGATGTTGATGATCTAGAAGCTTCATAGCTTACTGTCATTATTAGCGTGGTAACCTAAAGATGTGGAAGTGGAAGTTTAGGACCACTGAATTCAGACGGAGAACTAGCTCTGCGGTTTCAGACAGAGGAAGCCCAAGAGAATACTTCTAGATTCTTCTAGCAAACTTCATAGCCCACAGGCACCTATGTTAATGCAGATGCTGAGGAAAAAGTGGTAGCAAATGTGGAATTTAGGAATTTTTAAAAAGGTATAGACCATTCCCAGGAAATGGGGTTGCTTTGGAGCCCAAGCTTCTATGTTCTTGGGGTCCAAAAGATATGGCTGAACACCTTTTTTTTAATTTCCACTTATATTTAGTAACAGAATTAGAAGTGAGGAATGGAGAGAGGGGAGGAGGAAGGGAGAAGATCAAATCAGTTTGACAGCAGAATTTCTTGTTTTTAAAGGAAAGCCAGTCTTTGTTCTGTTCTTCTAGCCTTCAGCTTATCTTGGAAGATCCACCCACATTTTATATCTTACATTTATTCAAAACCCAACAGTGTAAATGTTCATCCCAGCCTTAGTACAATTGACAGAAACACCCAAAATCCTGTTTGATGAACTCTGTGGACACGGTGACTCCACCAAGTTGACACAATATCACTCTGTCCTTACTTTATCCTGAGGTAGGAGTCCAAAGAAGAAAGATCCTGGAGATGGGTAACCTAAGACAGGATGGACAAAGTTTTGCTGCTTGTGACACACACACAGTTAAAGCAGGTTGGCTAAGGGTACACAATGGGTGTGATGATTCATTTTAGGTCATATTGACTGTTATAGTACTCTACTGATTACTCAAGCAACAATCTAGTAGTTGCTATGAATGAATTTTCAGATGTGGGTAACCTTCAAATCAATAGACGCAGGGAGATGCATGTTGCTCTCTGTCCGGACAGGCCTCACCTAATGAGAGAACGTAAGTATAGAGACAGAGGTTCTTCAAAGCTGCCCTGAGGACACTGCTGATTCCAGACTCCTAGGACTCTGACACCAGGTGGCAACACCAACTCCTGCCTAAATTCCCAGGGAGCAGCACTTTAGAGACTTGCCAGTCCCCAAATCATGTGAGCCAGTTCCTTAAAAATCGGACAATTGGTGTCTCTGTGTTATATCTACATAGAGACACAATTGACTCTTTCTGTTCACTGAAATCAAGATGGTAGAAAAGAACCAGAAGACCCCATGTTCACACATGCTAGAGTTACCAGAGTCCAGGGCCTTGAACTGGAAGAGATGGGAGCATGGAGCCTCATCTCTTAGACGGAGCCTGCAGAATGGAGACTCTTGGACAGAGTCTTTCTTGCTCTGCTTAGAGGGGCCACTCCTGGGCCAGCAAGCCAGTTCCAGCCTGAGCAAGTCTTCAGGCAAAGCAGGGAGGCCAAGGTCAAGTTCCGGGACCATGGCCAGCTTGGCTTCAAGCTGCTGAGTCTCCTACCAGGGCAGAAAACAGGAACTGACTGTGGCAGAGGAGACAACAGGGCATATTTACAATAAGCCTGACAATTTAAACATAGCCAACAATGGCTTGAGCATTTTCTAGGCTATTTACTGATCATATCTTAGATACTTGAAAGATCTAAGCAAGTTAAAGAAAACCGACGGCCCATACACTACCAGCAACTCATTTCATGCTTTTGGAAGATCAAGGAACACAGCCGGTCATTTTAATGGCTATTTTGAATTCTCACTTTACAAAAACCCTTCCCTTTAGGAAGCTTGTGCCTGCAAGATATGAACACAAAGTCTAACCATGGGTCAGGTTTTAGTCTCATCCATAACATAGGCAATTTATGAACCGAAAAGATAGATGAAGTCCATATATGTTGACTAATTCCAGATTATCTAAATGAAGAGCGTTTGGATTTTTCTTTGAAAGAAGCATTGGCAGTTCAATTTATAAGTCCCATTTTAATTTTAGAATTAGGCTTTTGAAACATACAGTTATTTGGGATGCCACGAATGAGCCAGGCCAGCATCACCTGCCTACATTCAGACAGTGGCCTTCAAGAAGCATTCTTCTGAGATACTATTTAACAACCAAGAAGGCATACGCTGGCCTTGGCATATGCTGGCCTTGGCACATCCTGCAAAACAGGAACCTCAGTAGAACTCTTTGTATCCAGCTGAAGGGCACAGTGGGGTGAGGATCCTGAGAGGAAGGGAAGAGGGGAGGTGAGAAGGCAGGACTTTGTTAAGGCCGAAAACACACCAAGAATGATAACATACTTGTTAAATAATCGAGCCCTTTGTTCTTGGTCCTCCGGGTCAAAGACAGTGCTGGAGTCCCACTGACCTCCGTTCCTCCTCGCTGCCTCTTTTGCCACAAGCACATCTCGTAGGACCCGTTGGGTTTGTTCTGCATTATAACACAGATGATTGTCACATTTTTGACACTGGTGTGAGCCTGCCCAATGTCAGAACCCACTTTCCTTCTCTGAAGTTGTACCAACAGATTACTGTAGATTTGACCATCTCAGACTGTACACAAATGGACAAATAAGACTCAGTTCCCATTTTTCTGAAGACACATAATGTTAGTTCACTTAAAAATGACCCAGGTGTCAAGAGCACATGCTGTAATCACAGCACTTGAGGGTTGGAGACAGAAGGATCGGGTGTTCAAGACCATCTTCAACCATAGAGCACATTGGAGGCCAGCCTGGGATGCACAAGGCCCTGGCTAAAATAGTTATTAACTATTGGAAATAAAGACTGTCTGTCTTGACTTGGAATTCTGTCTGTCTGTCTGTCTCTCTTAAAAGAAAAATACTGGCATTTTTTTTCCCTAAATAAAGAGGTTTTGTGGGGAAATACCCACTTGGGGGCTAGTGAGATGACAATGGGAAAAGGCTCGTGCCCTCAAGCCTAAGTCTGATCCCTGGAGCCTGGTGAGGGTGGGGAAGGCAGAAAGGGATGGAAGAGCTCTGACTCTGTTGCTGTAAATTGTCCTCTGGCCCCTGTACACACAGTAAATAAAATGTATGTTTAAAAAATACCTTTTTAAAAAACAATATTTAAAAATGGGAATGAAGGAAGAAGAAAATAGAATCTCTTCTAAACATGGCCTCTTATGTTCCTGACCAGCAATATTCATGCCTTCCCCATCTTGGCCTGGCCTAGGAGCCAGTGCCCGTGCCACAGAGAGACTCCTGACTCAGGAAACTCACCAGTGGTATTCACCTTCCCTTCTTCCCTTCCCTTCCTTTCCCCTTCCTCCTTCCCTTTTTCCCCCTTTCCCCCTCCTCTTTTTCTTTCTTTCCCCCTCTTTCTTTCCTCCTTCTTCCCCTTTCCCCTTCCCTTCCCCTTCTTCCCCTTCTTTCCCTTCCCCTTCCCCTTTTTCTTTCCCTTCCTTTCCCTTTCCTTCCCTTCCCCTCCCGCTCCCCCTCTCCTCCCTTCCTTTCCTTTTCCTTTTCCCTTCCTTTCTTTCTTTTTCTTTTTTCTTTCTTTTTTTTTTTTAAGGCAAAGTTTCACAACATAGCATAGAACTTTCTATGTAGAACAGTTTGGCCTTGAACTTACAGAGATTTGCTGCATGTGCCTCCTAAGTGCTTAGAGACATGTCATTAGGGCTGGGTTTTGAGAGTGTAGCTCCTTGCCCTACTCCCTGTCTTCTTTCTCTGCCTCATGATTACAGTTCAAGATGAGCTCTCAGCATCTAGCTGTATGCCTGCAGTGTGCTGCTATGCTTCCCTGCCATTCTGGGACCATAAGTCAAAGAAACCATCTCTTCTATAGGTTGCCCAGGTCAAGATGTTTTATCACAGCAACAGAGAAGTAACTACTATGCTTAGCCTGGTTCCAGGCTTGCCCATTGCAGACTTAGGACTTGTGAGCTGTATGAAAACCCGAGGAGGAGAGGCTTATCCTGGAGGTGAGCTATAGGAAAAATGGGCTGGGGCCTGCTCTCTTGGGAGTGTCCTCATATGCTCACACCTGAATTGTCCTTCCAGACTCACCCCTCTTTTGGACTAGATAGACTCTTTTGCCTCCCTCAGAAAGCTCTGCCCTGCTCACTCAGGCTCTCCACAATGTGTTTAACAGGATGCGTGTGAACAGTAGAAGCTAGCCCCTTTTGCATCGTAAGAACTACAAGGTCTCTTTGGCATTCATATAAACTGATGTTACCCACACAGTGAGAGAAAGAAGGTGGATGTCACTGCAGCTCATCCTAAAGCAGCTCCATTCTGGGCCACCAAGGTTGAGTCCTATAGAGTGAGATGGACCACACAACACTGAGGGATTTGAGCTTTTGTTAGAGAAGTTGCTTAAGAGCCCAGAATTATCACTAGGTAATGTCCTTTACACAGTCGATCAGGCTAACACTCAAACAAACTCTGACATTCAAATGCTAAGAGAATGTGAACTTTTTTCTTTTTTTCTTTTAGTTTTAGTTTTCAAAACTAATATTAGAAACCAGCTCTCCAATGCTGGTCACACAGATATAAACTCTCAGTACTGGAGAGGTTGAAGCAAGAGGATCATGAGTTTGAGATTAGCTTGGGCTATGCTTCACAAAATAAAAAACAAAAAGGCCTCTCCAGTTCTCTTCTGATGATGTCATTAATATTATCTTTCCTTTGCAGCTTTTCAATCTTTAAGTCACTTTAGAGCCCCATAGAAATTTCAAAAACAGCACAGAGAATTTACACATTGGCTTTTCTCAGCTTCTCTTAATATTTTTTTATAATCTTACATTAATTAAAATCAGGAAATTGATGTTGGTGCAATACTGAACTACAGATGGTATTCATATTTCCTTGGTCATTTTATGGTGTTGGTTCTGACACATCTGTATTTCTACAAGAGACTATTGGCTGGGCAATTTGTGTAATTATAATCACTTCATTTACTTTCCAAATAAATGTAATTTGTTTGTTTGTTTGTTATTGTCTCTGTGTGTGTGATAAGGGGACAGGATGTCACGGTATGTGGAGGCCAGAGGACAACACTGTAGAGTTGGCCCTCCTTCTCCCTTCACTTGGCCAATGAGAATTGAACTCAGGTCTCCAGGCTTGCCTAGCAAGCACCTTTACTCACTGAGCCATCTCACCGTCCCTCAAACTTAAGAAAACAAAAACAAAAACAAAAACAAACAAAAAAAACCAAAAAAAACCTCATTTATTTATTTATTTATTTATTTATGTTTACTTTTGCTTAGTAACACTTTAAAAATGTGCAGAAAAAATACAGAAACTAATTTGACAGGCCCGAGGGGATCCAACTTTCTAACTTGAGACTTAAGAAATATCAACACTTTGACATATGCTTTACAATTGTTTTGAAGAATAAAATATTAAATATGTAGTAAACATCTCAACTGAACTATTTTTCTGGCTTTCTTCTTTCTCAGCCATGGTTATTTCTTTGGATAAAAAAAAAGAAGTAAGCAAATTAACCGAATTCTGTGTTTGTCCCTTACCTAAAATGTTAAATAGTGATGGTAATAGATATGTAGCTTATGTTTTTACTTACCAGTATTTTAATATGTAGAAATATTTATTGCTCTTCAAAAGTACACCAAATACTCAATAACAGTAAACTATTTGACAGTATAAATTGATTCAGTGGTCATGGTACATTGATACATAGTAGGCACGGTGAAGTTAGCCTGAACAACCCATAAATGACCAGATCCATACATGTCTGTGACACAGAAATTTATATTGCATTACATCCTAATGAAGTAAGTCACTTGTAGATATTCTTATTGATTTGTCTACTGACTATATATTGACTATTTTATTGAAAGGCTGTAGGATGGGCAACCAACCATGACCTGTGATCCACAAAGACAACCTACAAGCTAAGGACAGAAGTTCAGAGACAAACCTTAAAAGTCACCACTAGAAAGCTGGGTCCTATGTTCAGTCTTGGAGAAGTGTCAAAAGCGAATGGACTCCAGCAACCTGATACTGCTTCAGAATATTCAAACCTCACAAGCCACTTGTGTCCTGTCCTGTCCTGGCTCTGTCCTTACTGACCCCACAGCTGACCCAGGATACATGTCAGCATCACTTTCCTGAACCGGGCTTTCTCTAGTTTTCCACTTTCAGGCCATCTCCCTCCTCATCTTTATTCTGGATTTAGTCTAAACATGATCTCAGCAGAATATGATCCTTTCTCTGTAGAAGGAAGACACTGAGAACTTGGGAGAGTCAACTCCAGCGCTCTCTTCGGAAGACTAAGAGAAAGAAACAGCAAATATTTTCATGATGACTTAAAAGGCAGTTTCCTATACACATAATTCACACACATGGCATTCCCCTGTGTTTTGCAGTGTACCCACAGGAGTGTGCGGCCATCAGGACTAACTCCAGAACATTTCATCGGCTCCTACTTCCAGTTCTGATGACCGGTAATTTTCTTTTTGTCTCTATGGAATTACCTATTTGAGGTTTTTTTTCCCACTACCGGGGATTGAACCAGGACCTAATACATGCGAGCCAAGTGCTATACCACAGAGCTACAGCCCTGCTCTGGACATTATATGAATGTGATTAACTACATTTTTGTGAGTGGCTTCTTCCGCTTCCAAAACATTTTTGAAGTCCATCTGTGTTGTAGCATGCACAAAATCTCCAGGAATAGCATTCAGTTGCATGACAGAATTTGTTCCCTTGTCACTTGAACACTTGGAATCTTTCTGCTTTGGGACTGCCGTGGGCAGTGATCCTGTGGATATTGTTTTTCGGGTCTCTGTGTGGTCACACGTTCATTTCTTCTTGGTAGATGCCCAGGAGTAGAACTTCTGCGTCACATGCTAACTAATGTTTTTGAAAAGGCATGGTAGTATTTGTGTCTTTTGTGAACAAAATTTCAGCCCAGCCTTCTCAGCTCATTAGTGGGCTTGCACTTGAAAATAAATACTTAGATATTTAGAAGACCCTCAGGCTGTGTCAGAAGCTACACACAATTTTCTTTTGTATCCTAGCATTTATTTCTACATTGTGAGGTTATTTTTTTTTAGAAACCTGGACATTTTTAGGAAGCTATAAGTCAACACTGTATTGAAACTGGCTATTCCATAGTGTGACCTGGGCTATCGTAGATCTCTGGGTCAACATTACTACAGCTACTATCTCTAGAGCAAATCGTGTTCTTACCTTGGTAATAAAGAAAAAGGGAGGTGAGCAGGTAAGGGCTGAGCTCCTCCAGATGAGCGCAGAAGGCACAGAAAGCACTCGGCCCTTTGGAGAAGAGCTTCAGGAAAAAGCACTCCACTCTTTCCGGGTAGCGATCCCGAGAGAGGATCTCTCTGTACTCTCTTAGGGAGAACACCCCATCGTACACCAAGTAGGGAAGCACCCGGGCCAGGTGGAAGTCCTTCAGCATCTGCTCTTTGTACTTCATCAGTATTTCTGCGAGCCGCTGATTCCTCTTCTCCTTTTCCTTCTGTGTCCTTGTTTCACAGGAATAAAACCAAGAGTTAGCTCCTCGCTCCAACATGCTGGGCCCTATAGACAAGAGACAGGGCTCCCTCCTGATGGCTGCTGCTCTGAGGCCTTGCCGGCAGGATCTACACACTTAGACCCCTGGGAGCAAAGGCTGCCTGCTGTCCGGAGTTATTATAGGTCTGCAGGGCGAAGAGAGGCATAGGATTAACCCCAGGTCAGTCTTGGCCCAAGAGGATTGTGCTACATTCTCTAACCCCTAACTCCTTGCAACGGGCAACTCCAAAGGATAGACAGGATGCAGCCTAGTTGAAGTCTATTTACATTTACATTCTTTCTTTCACCCCCAAATAATCATTTTCCTAACACTTCACTCTCCAAATGATTCTTTGAGGTGTAAGGAACCTTCCATTCTCATAGCTCAACTTGAATCACAGTATTGGCAACTATATCAAGAACGACACTGCTTTCTCTATATGGAAGGTACACTTCCCACCGTCCATTCTGGTGCCTGCAGTCTCCTTGCAGGAAAGCTGTTAGGAGTCAAGACCAGTTGTTGTTTAACAGCCTCTCTCCCTTTTAAGAAACTGAATCCTGCATGATGTTATTTGAAAGAGGATAGTCCTTTTGTTTTTTTTGTTTTTTTAAAGAACTCTAAAAGCTTCAAAGTGATCCTTTGACTAAGTAGTGCCCTCCCATACAGGACCCCTCTCCCCTGATCCAAGCCTAGTGTCCATTTAATGAAACCAGATTAGAAGGGATTATTGCTAGCTCGGGGGGGAGGCTGCTGCCACAAACAATGCATCACTCAAGATGGTGTGGCTATAATACAGTTGTGCTCGGCTTGCCTTCATGTTTGCATCTACCTGGAAACTCTGTCCCTGGGGTCACCTCAGGTCAGCACCCTGGATGGCTGCTTCTTTCAGGCAAGGGACTCTTGTCCAGATTCTCCGCAGGCATGCAGACAAGTGAGTCACAGTAACAGGGCTCTTCTTCCATTCTCGGCCCCCAGGTGATCATGAACCTGTCATGAGGAGTGATTTGAAGCTCTGGTGTTGTAGGCTTTTTCCGAGTCAGGGAATTGGGGGACAAAGTCTACTGCCACCATAATATTCTTACTGGTTTGGGTCATAGAAGAAATTAGATCTTTCTCTGTAGCGTGCATGTGGAAGATTTGTTTGGCAGCAAAGCTGAACTCCCTTGAGTGATTTTAAGGTTGAAAAGAAAAGACTTTGGCTAGGTTTCAACCTCACAGGTGACCTTGGATTCTCATGCTAAGATATTTGCAGTGCTGACCCTGGAGAGAGACTACCCCTCATAGATTAGTCAACCCCTGGAGATAGCAAAAGGACTTCCAAAAGAGTTTGTTGTTTTATGAGCAAACACAGAAATCCAGAGCCCACCTCCACTCACCCCTTTACCAGACTTGTATACTTGGGGGGGGGGGTCATTGTTCACCTGCCCTTATCACCTTAGGATCAGGTACAAGACATGAGGAACAACTCCTATATTTATCCCAGAAGCCCTAGAATTATTCAAACCTGTCAACCCTAAACAGAATACCTTGCTCCAATGTTGCCATGGAAACCACAAATAAAAGTTCTAGCTGTATCTTCATCCTCTTGCCTCCTTGCCTCCTTCCCTCCAGCTGGGATGTACTTTCTCTGCAGGGTTTCTCAGTACTCTTGTCTGCCAATCTGTTGGCTTTATGTTATCTGAGTAATAATAAAAACTACACTTAATAAAGACATATTGAAAGTATAAAGAGGGGCTGGGCTGAGACAGTATGGTAAAGGCCTGTGAGCTTCAGGGCCAGGGCTAGGAAGTCAGAATCCCAGTTATGTTCTCAGCACCAGCAATTTCCCTAACTGGACTCCTCATTGAAACTTCTGGGAGAAATGTTGCCACCTTGTGGTACTTTGTAGCCACTGCTCTCCTAGGTTTGCTGTTAGTTTTTGTTTTTGTTTTTGTTGTTGTTGCTTGTTTTTTGGAAATGATTTGTAACTCTCTTGCATTCCTAGCAAAGTAAAGGAAAAAGGTACAGACTCTCCATATCCCTTTCTACATGTGGCCTCACTCAGTGTCCATATCCCTGCCCACAGCCATCTCACATGTTGGCAGCATCTCCCAGCAGAGAGTGTGCATTGTTCCAGTGCGATCACTCTCCAGGGCCCTGGCACAGTCCGCTTCACCCTGTATTGTGCCATCCATGTGTTTGAAAGAATGGACAAGAACAAACTGTCCACCATTGGACATAAAGAACTGTTCCACTGTCCTGGACACCTCTGCTCTCCGTTCACACCCCACTCCTAGACCCTGACACACATCTTTTGTTGCAGGCCAATTTTTACTCAAAGGCTTTGCTCAGCGACCCACTTTATTTGTGTTAGGTATATAATAGAGAACAGTGATGAATAAGATAGTCATCCTCCCAAGTGCAAGAAGGAGGTGCAGGTAGGGTCAGGTAAAAATCAAGAAAGCAAATGCAAGGAATCGTGATACCACACAGCTGGAAAGATACTGGTAAAGACTGTGGGCAGAGCTACCTCAAAGAGAGTGGGCACATCTAAGTTAAAGCCTCTGGGATGGAAATAAATTAGATACTGGGCTGGAGAGATGGCTCAGTGCATAAGGGTGTTAGTTGCCAAGCCTGATGACCTGAGTTTAATATGGAACCTAGATGGTAGAAGGAGGGAACTGTTTCCTGATGTCCTCTGATTTCCATATGCAATACAAATACAAATAACACACACACACACACACACACACACACACACACACTTTTAATGAAGTTGAAAAGAAGTCAGATAATATCAATGAGCAACTGGAAAGAATAGAGAGTGAGGACCAGAGAGCTTGATGAATTAGCACAAGGGGCTTTAGGGTGCAGGTCATGGGGCAATGTTAGAGAACACTGGACACTTGTTCTTGCTGGCATGCCTATGGGGCATTATTTTGATTAGGCTTGTTGGTGTTAGAAAAATCTGTCCCTGGTGGGTGGCATGATTTTCTGCCCTGAGATCCTAGGCTATATAAAAACGAGAACGTGAACTGAGCACAGACATCCACCACTCTCTGACCAGCTGCCCTCAGCTCCAGCTACTAGGACATCTCCACCACGATGTGCCTTTGAACTGTGAACCAAAATGAACCCTTCTGCCTTGAGGTGCTCTCTGCAGCCTATTTATTTAATCACACCACCACCAAAGGAATTTACGAGCTTCATTTGCAAAGGAAAAAGCTCCTGAATCCTTCATTCACTAGAGTGACATGGTAAGATTGATGACAGTTTAAGAAAGTTCCTGGATAGTTTTATGTCGAATTGATGCAAACTAAAGTCATTTGAGAGGAGGAGCCTCAATGGAGAAAATGCCTCCATGAGACAGGACTGTAAGCAGGCCTGTAGGGCATTTTAGTAACTAGTGATTACTGGGGGGAGGATCGATCTCATTGTGGGTGATGCCAACCCTGGGTTTATAGTCCTGGGTTCTATAAGAAAGCAGGCTGAGCAAGTCCTCCAAGGCCTCTGCATCAGCTCTTGCCTCTAGGTTTTTGGCCCTCTTTGAGTTCCTTTCCTTCCTTTCAGTGATGAACAGAGACACATGGAAGTGTAATCCAAATAAACCCTTTCCTCCTCCCCAACTTGCTTTCGATCATGGTGTTTCGTCACAGCCATAGTTACCCTAACTCTGAGATGCCTTCATTCGATGCTACCAGTTTACCTTCCCTGTACCATCTGCTCACTCTCCCAAAACTTTCTTTCTTGAAGCATTTGGACATGTTCCATCATGATGAGCTAGAACTCCCCAGCCTGTTTTTACAAGGACTACAGATAGTGTCTTATCTAGCTGTCTTCCTTGCTTTCTATTGCTGGGATACAATGCTCTGACCAAAAGCAACTTAGGAGGAGAGAGCATTAGCTGTGACATCAGGGCAGGAACTCAAGACGGGAACCTGAAAGCAGAGGCTGAAGCCGAAGCCATGCTGTAATATTGCTTATTAGCTTTCTCCTCCTGGCGTGCTCAGCTTCCTT
>NW_022196904.1:55815901-55831699 GCF_008632895.1 Mastomys coucha
CATGCACAGTTTTTACCCCATCCAGGATTCACTTTAGGGTTAGATGTTGTATTTGATTGTCATGACAACAGTTCTCTTTTAATTTGGAACCCTTCTATGGGCTTCGTCTTTTACGATATGAATATTTTTAATTAAAAATGCTTATTTTTTATTATATGAGGTTAAGTGTTTTGCTTGCTGATTTCTCACTTAGCCTTTGACATTGGTTTGTGAGCTAAGCTCTGCTTTTTTTTTGGTTTCAAACAATTATTTGTATGAATATGTGAATGATTATATTTTCTGTGGCTTATAATTCATTATGGTACTTAATTATTTTTATGTTCAAATGGCCCCAGCTTGGTTAGGCAAAGTCCTTTGAGCTGCTTCTTTGCCTCCCCATGTTAGTGAAGAGCCCTCCCCTAGTCTCCACAGGAAGATAGGCTCCTCCAGTCTTATCTTGAGCCTATACCTTGACATAGCTCTTCATCCCAGGAGTTCCTCCTCCTCTACTGTGGAGCAGTGGGAGGGGGCAAGTCCTTGATGCTGGAGTCCTAACTGCCACTTTGTACCTATGTCTTCACTGGTCTCCCTCCGTAATAACTCTCTTCTACAGCTAGAATGCCGGAACCCTTATCAGTACACCTTGTCTTGTTCCAATGGGCTCATTTGTCCTGAAATACATCAACATTTCTTCACGGTGTTTCCACCTTTGCTCAGCCAAGACTGTTTGAACTCACTCATTCTTTCTCTCTCTCTACTGTCTTCTGTATGGATGATGCTCATTGGAATTTACGTTTGCTTCAATTTTCTCTCAAATGTGTCTAGGGCTTTATCAGTTATATAGACCTTCAAAAGTCAATGCATCAAAAGAATGTAGCCAGAGAAGGATGACTCTCTAGGTCCCTCCCAGTGGTTTCTCTTCTCTGGGTCCTTTGTAGATTGCTCATTTCATTGCTTGCTCAGTATCTCTCTGTGCTGATAAACAGATGTAGACAGGCTTTATTTTTCTCTTCTTTCTTGCACAACATGTAACATATCGCATACGCTCCTTTGAACTTAGCTCTTTTTCACATCACAATACCTCTGGAAAATGACTCCATATCAATTTACAGAGATCTCCCTAATGGCTTTTAAACAGCTACATGATATTCCATTGGGTCAGTGTATTAAATAGATGAAACCAGCATCCTATGCAATTTTACAACCATACACACAAAAATACCCTTGAGTTATATTTTTGTACAAATACAGTTTTGTGTTCTTAGAAATATATCTTCAGAATAAATTCCCAACAGTGAGACTGCTGGTTGCAAGAGATGTGTATACAATAGGCTCTCCATTTCTATTCATTGTGCTTCTGAGGGCTCAATGGACCATAGACTGAAAGTATTTGGGAAGAATCACAGCTATACAGCCTATAGTCTTCTCTTCCCACTCCTTCCTACACAACATTACAACGACACAGCATCTACACTGTATTGGGTGTTGTAAATAGCTAGAGATGATATAAGGAATACAAGCTGGTGTGGCTAAGTTAAATGCAAGACTCTGGATATGTTATGTAAAAGACTGAAGCATCTATGGGGTATCTTTGGGGAAGAATTCTTCCCATGAACCAATTACCCATGGATATTGGGGGATGACTCATGTAGTTTTATTTGATATTATCTTTGGTTTATCTTGTTTGCCCTTTATCAGTTTTTAATTGATAGCTTACATTCTTTTGCTTTTTATCAATGTTGATGTTAGTTATTATATGCTATCAGATTCATGCACTCCTAACATTTGTAGTGTTTTATTATTCTCATTTAAAATTCTGTACCTATCTATCCTCCCTCTTGAGGCCCTATGGTGTGTGTGCATGTGTGTGTGCATGTGTGTATATGTGTGTTGTGCCTGCCCATGAGTGTGCAGATGCATCTTCCTATGTGTGCATTTGTATGTGGAGGTCAAAGGACAGCCATGAGTGTTATTCCCCAGGAGCCCACTAACTTATTTTTTAAAACAGAGCCTTTCACTAAAACCTGGACTCCTAATTTAGGATAATCTTGCTGGCCAGCAGGCCCCAGGAATACACGTGTCTCTGTCCACCAGTGTGGTGTTAGAATAACCACAGGGTGCTGGGGATGGAATTCTGGTCCTCATGCTTGTAAGGTAAGCACTTCACCAACTGATCTACCCTACTCTCTCTGTTTTTCCCTTTCCATTTCTTCTCCCCTTCTGCTTTCTTTTTCTTTCTTTCTATTCTTTTTTTTTTTTTTAATCTTGATAGGATCTTGTTATGTAGCTCAGACTGGCTTTGAGCTGGTGGCTACCCCCACCCACAACTACCCCTGCTCACACCTCTAGGAGAGGTGTACAGGTGTGCACCACCACACCCAGCTGTGCCTCTTCTGCACACAGATGTTTACTAGGTGATCTTCAATTTCCACATGGAAGACAATGACATCTATTGCTGGGAGTGGTTTGTGATTCTGATTAACTCCTCCCCTCCTTCCACCCAATTCTCCAGAGTAACATTTACCCACCTGTCTGTCCACCTTGCTGACATCACCCAGACTTCATTTCTCAGAGTAATTTCTCACCCTTGAACTACCCCACCCGAAGATAAACCCTGTTTTGGGACTCTTGTGGCCTCCATTACCCAGATTACATCATGAGACATGTTTGATTAAATGCTACTCTCGTGCCTTAATTTCTGCACAAATATAATGGTACTGTACTGGCTGGTTTTGTGTGTCAACTTGACACAGGCTGGAGTTATCACAGAGAAGGGAGTTTCAGTTGGGGAAGTGCCTCCATGAGATCCAGCTGTGGGGCATTTTCTCAATTGCCCCTTGTGGGTGGTGCCATCCCTGGGCTGGAGGTCTTGGGTTCTATAAGAGAGCAGGCTGAACAAGCCAGGAGAAGCAAGCCAGTAAGGAACATCCCCCCATGGCCTCTGCATCAGGTCCTGCTTCCTGACCTGCATGAGTTCCAGTCCTGACTTCTTCTGGTGATAAACAGCAATGTGGAAGTAAGCCAAATAAACCCTTTCCTCCCCAACTTGCTTCATGGTCATGATGTTTGTGCAGGGATAGAAACCCTGACTAAGACAGGTACCATCTCTTCTGATGAAGATTTAAGGAATGACTATTTCCAGATCGCTTAATTCATGTCTGTGCACATTCTAGGAACTTAAGAACAGTTAAGAGCCAACTTTTGTTCTTGCCACATGCTCTTGCTCATGGTTATAAGAGATACAAAGTCATATGTGAAATTATTGCTGGAGTCTTTAGAGTCAAAGCCTGGCTTCTGGAAGTCTCAATGAAATAGGCTCAGCTACCCCTCTGCAACATGCCAATTAAAATGACAGTTAACAATAAAAAAACAGAAAGGAGATTTATTCATTGTGGTTACAGTGGAAAGATGAACAGCTACGAGGGTTTAGAGACCCACCCCAAGCTCATCTTTGGAGTGCTAATATGAGGTTTAGGTTTAAGTAGAGGACATAATTAAGCCGTGCCGATGATGGAGGTGTGGCTCCATCATTGACTCAGTTCCAGTCTGTCCAGCGGTCTAGTAAATCCTGAGGGCTCTGTGAACTCTCGCCCTAGGGCAATTCCTCCCCTAGGGGGCAGCAGGGCTTCAGCCTTTTCCAGCTCCAAGATGTAAGCTTAATTCTTTGTGGACCACTGTTTCCAAAGTCCGATAGCGCAAATGTTTCTACTTAAAATAATCTTCTTTCCTGTCAGGACAGTTACAAACAGTATTTGCTCTAGACCCAAATAGTGAGCAATGTTCTGCAGGCTGAAGTTTTTGTAGTGCTCTTCTGTGTGTCCTTGCCAAGTGCCACTGTATTTGCACAGCCTTGGCATGAAGATCTATTTTCAATGGCCGCTTTTCAGAACCTGTTTGCACAGTGTGGTGACTGCAAGAATTCAAGAGGAGAATGAGAGAAATAACGGTTTGGACAATCTGGTCAAGAGACGCACCTCCTCTGGGCTTCAATATCTCCAACTCCAGTTTCAACAGACTGAGAACACTTTCAGTACCACCTGGACACGCCTCCCAACTCTAAAGACGCCCATTCAGTGGTCCCACTCCTACTGCCTAGGTCCAGAGCGTAGTTCTCAATCCTGCAGTGCACCCAACATTGGCCATGCCACATTTCCCCTGCCCATTTTCCTTGCTTTATGAAGTATTGCTCAGCCATTCCATCGTCCCCAGTGATGATGCCACGCTACAGCCCTGTCTCAGCGCTTCTCCTCCGCAACGTTGCCCACCCTTGCCCCCTCATCGCTCCTGCCCCGCCCTTCATTATCTTACAGCCCGCCCCACTTCATTGCCTATCGTCTCGCCCCAGCACAGTTGCCCCGATATAGCCCCGCCTCTTGCCCGTGCATCGCTCCGCCCCATGCAGGGATACCCAGCCCCAGCCCCGCCCCTCTTCCTCCATCGTCCCGCCCCGTATAGTGATGCACCCCTACTTCACCCCGCCTCCCGAGGCCCTTTAGCTCCGCCCCGCCCCGTCTCCTTGTCACTCAGGCTGGCCCGGCGGGCTCAGGTGGCACAGGGAGGCTGCCATGGCGGCCCAGGCTCTGGCGGCTCAGGCCGTGGCCTCGCGCCTGCAGCGGCAGGAGGAGGACATCCGCTGGCTGTGCGCGGAGGTGCAGCGCCTGAGGGACGAGCAGCTGCGCGGGCCCGAGCGGGGGCAAGCCGAGGGCCCGCGCCTGACACGCGAGGTGGCACAGCTCCAGGCGGAGAACCGCGACCTGCACCAGCGCTTGTGTGGCCTGCGGCTGCGCCTGGCGGAGCAGCGCGGCCCCGGGGCCCGGCGAGCGGCGGCGCACGAGGTAACCGGCCGCCCAGGCGCACGCACTCAGCGGGTTCCAACTCTGTACCCGGGTGCGGGCAGGGCTGCAGGGTGTGTCCCCGCCGGCGCCCTGCCCACTGCCCACGGCCCAAGGGAACCGCTAGGTTTCCACCAACCTCCTAACCGACCAGCTGGTATAATTTCTCGGCTCTTCATTGGATAGACTGCAAGCAACACTTTTCCCTCCAGCAGCAGAAACAACTGAGGTGCAACCCTTTAATCCAGAACTCTGGAGGCTGAGGCAGGAGAATGGCTGAGAGTTTGAGGCTAGGCAGGCCAGGGCTACCTGAGAAGACGCTGTCTCAATTAAAACTTTCAAAAAGGCTGCTAAAGTTTAAGAGTCACTGTGTCCTTGGGGAAGGGGGCTTAACAGTTTCTATTCTCTCTGCTGGCTGGTTCTGGGCTATCTGAAGACAGGTTATTTTTACCGCCTTGTTTTGGCGGTTTATTTTGAGGCCTATATGTGTTCTGTGTATTTAACAGAAGTATTTGATTACAGTATTTTTCATGTTCTAGAAGATTATTAAATAAATTATAGAATGATTTTTCTAAGTTCTGAAGGCTTTCTGGCAACATCTGATGAAAAAGTCTGGTAGCAGCTACAATTTCCAGTGACATTATTTGTTTAAAGTTTAGGGAGGAGAGAAAGAGAGACACAGAGACAGTGTGTATTGTAGGCAGCTTTGTGAATACTGGTGCAGTGCCCTATTATTGAGCTACATCCCCAGTTTTAATGTGTTTGGACAGATAGGACTGAACTCTGAAACCAGATCCCAGCAGGGACTCTCAAACCGTGGCTCCTGCCATGAGCTCCCAGGGTCCCCTCCTTCCCCAGGTTTCTAATTACTGCTCTTGCCTCTCATTTATCTTTCAGCCTCTTATCCAAAACCAAGAGAAGGACACAAAGAAGAGGAGGCCGAAGCAGAGTGAACCTGACAGGGAGGTCAGTTGTTGCTGTAGAAACAACACGAAATGTTCACTATTAAGCATGGGTCTGCAGGACTTAGAATAAGGACATAATCACTGGTGAAATTACTGTTTGGACCACATCAGTGACCTCTTAAAGTCAAGCTAGCCACTGGATAAAGTACTCTCCACTCTTTTCCTTATTCTTTCTTTCGTTTCTCCTTCTTTGTTTTTGTTTTGTTTCTTGAAACAGGCTTTGTCTGTCCTTCTATCTCATGTCTTTGAATACTATACCCATGGATATTTCTTTCTCCCACTATTTATTTACAGTGTATTTATGCAATGTTATATAGTGTAGCAAGGCTTTGGCTGTCTTGACACTCTTTATATAAACCAGGCTTGCCTCAAAGTCACAGAGATCTACCTGCCTTTGCTGGGATTAAAGGGTGTATCACCACTACCTGCCTTCTCTACTCTTTTTAAGGTGAAATAATAGAGTTCTGATTTCATATTTCCTGCTGCTCTCCTCTTCCTCCTCTTCTTTCCTCCTCCTCTTCCTCCTCTTCCTTCCTCCTCCTCTTCTTCCTCTTCCTTCTTCTTCCTCTTCCTCTTCCTCCTCCTCCTCCTTTAAGGAAATTATTAGAACAACCAGCAAGGGTTTATAAAGACTCAGCACTTGTTAGGCCCAAAGGAGGAGTACCTAACCTCAAAGAGGTCAGACAGACTAAGGACAAACAAGTAGAGGTAGACTGAGATATGGCATGACCAGTCCTTGATGTGCACATACATATTCCCCATTTATGGATTTTTAAATCTGAAATTTTTTTGGGAAAAAAATGCTCTGTACTGGCTGGCTATTTTGGTCATTATTCCCCCAGCAGTACAGTATAACAGCAATTTTCTGAGTATTACATTTTGCCTTTTAATAATCTAGAGATGACTTAAAGCATATGGGAGGGTGTGAGAAGATGTGCTAATACTGTGTGACTTTATTGAGGATCTGAGGATCCATGGGGCTCTAGGAAGCCAATTCTTGGGATACCAAGGGTTGTCTATTAAGAAGTGCTACACTGTAAATATACAGTCAACGGTGGGAGAGGGAGCTGTCCATAGGTGTAGTATTCAGAGACATTAGGTAAGAGGGGAGGGTCTGCTGGAGGGGATGTGGAGAGAGGGGGAGCATGCAGAGAGGTGAAGTAGGACCCCAGTGGGCTGAGTCCTTAACCTTACGGTAAGCTAATGACTTTCAGATGAAGCAACCGAATTTTATAAAGGAGAGATTGCAGCTTTTTGAAACATTGAAGACAGACCATCAGCTGTTACCTACTACTCAGGAAAAGAACACAAGCAGCGTGATTTCAGTGAGGGTGGCTGGTGGGAAGACAGTGCCAGGAGAAAGATGGAAAACAACACCTTATCAAGTGGCCGCTGGGATTAGGTAAGACCTTCCCACCTCCCCCTACCCCTCACCAGATGCATGCTCTCTCTCTCTCTCTCTCTCTCTCTCTCTCTCTCTCTCTCTCTCTCTCTCTCTCTCACACACACACACACACACACACACAAGCTCACATACTCCTGTGCTTTATCTCCCTCCCTACTTGCTTGTTTGAAACACATATACTCCAGTATTAAGTAATTGTGCCAGAGCCTGTCAAAAGGTTTTATTAGATACCACTAAAATATTTTTCCCTTATTCAGCTGAGTTAAATATAATGACTATTTTCCCCTGACTTCTAAGAAGACCACATAATTGAATACGGGATCATGATCTCTTCCTACTTAAAAAGTCCAAATTTTAAAGTTCTAATAAAAATATGTACTGGAGAAAAAAATCTGTACCCTTAACAGTACATCCACACTGACTTTATTCATACACCAAGTAATTTTCATGCATTTTCACAGTTTTTCAAATTGTAAATTGAAAATGTAGGTTGACACTGTTATCTGTCATGGTACTTGCCTTTGCGTAGGAGATAGTCATTAATGAAGTCTTGCTTGGAGGTGATTTCTTCTTGTCTTGTTTGCTTTCTGTTGCTGTAATAAACACAATTACCAAAAGCAACTAGGGGAGGAGAGGGTTTATTTGGCTTACAGGTTAGGGCCCATTGTGAAAGGAAGCGAAGGCAAGGAACTCCAGGCATGAAACTGGAGACAGAAAGGAAGCCAAGGATTTACTGGAATCCCTGCATCATGGCCAGTCTGGAACCCAGAGGACTCACATTATACAAGGGGCCTACAAACACTGGTCCAAACAAGAATAACGTGATTAAGCCAACCAGTGTTCCCCAAAGGGCAAGAATCAAGAAAGCCATGGCTACAATTGGCCTCAGAGAGCAATCTTTATATAGTTTTTTTTCCTCAGGGGTGAGATCCCTTGGCTACATATCAACAATGTGGTGAAGCACAAAAGAAAAATTTTAGGAAGGAATCCAGTGGTAGAATAGAGTAAAAGGGAAAAGGCGTGTGGTTATAAGCATTGAGTATACTAACAGTGTCAAGAGAAAAAGAATGAAAACCCATGCATAAAGTCAGGTTACAGATACTGGTGAGCCAAGGACCAGCCTTAGCTTGGAGAGGGGTTCTGAGAGAAGGGATATCTGGGAGCAGCAAAACAAACAACTCAAAGTTAAATCGTGGATCCAAGCTGACGGCCTATGTCCCGCTCGAGGAAGCTTTACGGATTGCTATGTCTCTGTACTTTGCTAGAGACAGCTTTTCAGACTGATCTCTGTGTTCTACTCTGTCTGGGGATCTCTAGACCGCTCTCTGTGTTCAGCTCTGCTCCAGACAGCTTTCTCTTGCTATTCTAAAAATTCACTCAATACCCCAGGTTCCCTTTTGATTATCCTATGAATCAACATCCCATGACCCTGGCCCATTGATTTTTTTTTAAAGATTTATTTATTATATGTAAGTACACTATAACTGTCTTCAGACACCCCAGAAGAAGGCATCAGATCTCATTATGGATGGTTGTGAGCTACCATGTGGTTGCTGAGATTTGAACTCAGGACCTTCAGAAGAGCAGTCAGTTCTCTTAACTGCTGGACCATCTTAGAAAAAGACAGCAAGCACAAGAACAGACAATACAATAGCTGGGTGGAACTCCCCCCTGAAATTACCATTCCTACCAAGCCTGGGCCTGGATCTAAACTCCCACTGTCCCAAGCTGATTTTGAACTAAAGAATCTGCCTACCTTTGTGTCTGCCTGTCTTTGTATCTTTCTAACAAGCTGGCTCATAGTACAACTGCCTCTGTTCCTTTAGATCTGAGGAGCTCCTTATACAACTCATACTGCATCCATCCTTATATTTTGCATAGTTGAGGAATTATAGATTGTTGTACTCATGTTTTCAGTGTTCTTTCCCACAGCCTTATAGGCTGTCCTGAAGGTCACAGCATTGTACCATTTTGCTGACACACAGGCACACTCTAGCCTCCTGGACTTGTGCTGTCTCTCTCTAATTAACATGGAATAATTAACCTTGGCAGAGAGAACATTCCTTGAAGAAGGAATGTGAACACATGTACACTATTACACAAAGACGATTTACACTCACATCAACCATCAACACTCCTGGAGACCCATGCTCTGCTGACTCTGTTTCAAGCACAGGAAATCATGTCATTCTGTTCCTTACATGGACTTGGCACTGATAGATTTGTAAATGGCACTTATCTTTGTATTTAAGAAGTTAAGACATGCTGGGGAGTGGTGGCTCACACCTTAATCCCAGCATACAGAAAATGTGGTACATCTACACAAAAACAATGAATTTATGAAATTCTTAGGGAAATAGATGGATCTGGAGAATATCATCCTGAGTGAGGTAACCCAAAAGAACACACAAAAGAACACACGTAGTATGCACTCTCTGATAAGTGGATATTAGCCCAGAAGATCAGAATACACAAAGTACAATCCACAAACCACAAGAAACTCAAGAAGAAGGAAGACTATAGTTTGGATACTTTGTTCTTTCTTAAAAGGGGGGGGGGGGCAAAATATCCATGGAGGGAATTGCAGAGACAAACTATGGAGCAGAGACTGAAGGAAGGACAATCCAGAGACTGCTCCACCTGGGAATCCTTCCCATATTCAATCATTAAATCCAGACACTATTGTATATCAGCTAACAGGAGTCTGATATAGCTATCTCCTAAGAGGCTCTGACAGTACTTTACAAATACAGAAGTAGAGGCTCACAGTCATCCATTGGACTGAGTACAGGGTCCCCAATGAAGGAGCTAGAGAAAGGACCCAAGGAGCTGAAGGGTTTGCAGCCCCTTAGGACGAACAACAGTATGAACTAACTAGTACCCTCAGATCTCCCAGGGACTAAACCACCAACCAAAGAGTACTAATGGTGGGACTAATGGCTCCAGAAGCATATATATAGCAGAGGATGGCCTAGTTGGTCTCCTAGAGGAGAGGCCCTTGGCCCTGTGAAGGTTCTATGCCCCAGTGTAGGGGAATGCCAGGGCCAGGAAGTGGAAGAGGGTGGTTTGGTGAGCAGGGTAGGGGGAGGGAACAGGTTTTTGTTTTTTTGGTTTTTGGTTTTTTTTTAATTTAATTTAATTTTTTCTTTTTTTCAGAGGGGAAACTGAGAAAGGAAATACCATATGACATGTAAATAAAGAAAATATCTAATAAAAAAAGAAAAAAGAAAAAACCAAAAGTCAAAATAACTAACAAACAGAAAGAGTCATGTGTTCTTGAGGCTGTGGAAACTCAGAAGCTTTATTCTAGAGAAATTATTATTATTATTATTATTATTATTATTATCATCATCATCATTATCATTATTAGATTTTCTTTTTCTTTTTCTTTTTTTGAGACAGGGTTTCTCTGTGCAGCCCTGGCTGTCCTGGAACTCACTCTGTAGACCAGGCTGGCCTCGAACTCAGAAATCTGCCTGCTTCTGCCTCCCAAGTGCTGAGATGAAAGGTGTGCACCACTACCACCCAGCATATTATTTGATTTTTCAAGACAGGGTTTTTCTGTGAATCCCTGGATGTCCTGGAACTCAGTTTGTAGATCAGGCTGGCCTACCCAATACATCTGCCCACCTCTGCCTCCCAAGCCCTGGGATCAAAAGTGTGTACTACCCTACCCAGCTTAGAGAATAAGTTTGCTTTGTCTGGATAGGATAGGCTTTTGTTCATCCAGAGAAGATGCCAGCACATGTCAGATATTTCAATCTTTAAGAAGGTTCATCTACCTGTGTGGCTTTGGGTTTGATAGGCTGCACGCATCCTAAATGACCATGTTACAGAGAATCTAGAGAGGTTAGCTATGGCTTCAGGAATATCCCGACTTAGCAAAGACTGCCCATGTTCCTTCCATGCTGTGTTATCAGGTCACATATAGACTGATTCCCAAGACCCCAGTGGCAGAAACAGGTCCTTTGGCTTTTGGACATTGACATCTACAAGTACACATTGGGCAAGTTCATTCAGTAGGGTGTCACAATGGTTGTCTACAGTTGTTTCGGGGCTTTTTACCAGGGAACCTTAGAAAACTATCAGCCTTCCAGGACCACCCTCACTGGAGATGAAGGCCCATCCTCCCTTTAGACCAGTGGTTTTCAACCTTCCTAATGCTGCATCCCTCTAATACAGCTCCTCATGTTGTGGTGACCCCCCCGACCATAAAGTTATTTTCATTGCTACTTCATAACTGTAATTTTGCTACTGTTATGAATTGTAATTTAAATATCTGTATTTTCCAATGACCTTAGGTGTCCCCTGTAAAAGTGTCATTTGACTCCTCCAAGGGGTTGAGACCCACAAGTTGAGAACCACTGCTTTAGAGGTTGTAGCATAACCCTCCCCTAATATGATCTTCCTCTTTTTAGAGGGTATTGTCCCATTTCTTATAATGCTGTTGAGGGCCAATACAATTCCTAGCACCTAGCTTAACAGCCATGGGAAAGGACTCTGGTGTGTTTGCTGTTAGGAAAGCTTGGCATTGTATTTCAACATAAACCATTAACATCGAATTGTCTGTGACATCATGATTTTACTTTCATTTTTTTCCAGAGAAAAGAATTGGCTATAAAAGTATGTATTCAAGAATGTTCATTACAAGTACAGCATTCCAAATACCACAAAAGTATAACCAGAATATCCAGCATTTGGTTCTCTCATAATAATTAAATAATATATGTTAGAAGTCTGTCTACAGATAGAGACAGTACTATAATTTATTTTTAGCTTTAAGAAGTGAGTTACAAAGTAACATATTCAGAAGGACAGTCTTAACATTTTTATATTGGTGTATATATAAAAGATTTGGAGGATATATATCAAAATGTGAACAGTCACTTTTGAGAGATACAAGTGTGCCCACCCCACCCTTGCTTTCCAAGCTTTCTTCTCCTCCTCCTCCTCCTCTTCCTCCTCCTACTCCTCTTCCTCCTCCTCCTCCTCATCCTCTTCCTCCTCCTTCCCCTCCTCCTCCTCCTCCTCTTCCTCCTCCTCCTCCTCCTCCTCCTCCTCCTTCTTCTTCTTTGGCTTTTCAACCTAGCTTTCTTCTTATAACTTTATTTCTCAATAGTTTTCAAACCATAAATGTCATTTTTGAAATATGAAGGAAGGGACAGAGGAAGGGAAGGAGGTCTCTATAGATAATAGGTAAAGGAAACAGATAATTCATTAAAAGTAAAATTAATCATCAACAAAATCAAAGTACCAGTGTTCGAGATCACACGACAAAGATTTGAAAACATATTTAGGGTGAGTGTAAGTGTCTGAAACTGTATTTATCAGAATCTTGTAAAGGTATTTGCCTTCATCCTTTGGGCTTTTAATTTAATTTAATTTTTTTATTTTCTGTGGGCTTACAGGAGCACGAAGAAGCACAGGTTTTGATGGCCACAAATATCCTCTGAGAGAGCAAAACTGAAGGAGACCAAAGTGTGCAAAACCAGGGCTTCCTCAGCAAACAGACCCTTCTAGCCTGCCTGGGGACTCCGGCTGATAGCATAGAAATAAAAAGTAGGCTATGAAATTATGCTCATAACTAGATTTTTTTTATAACATGGATGAGATGCCAGTGTAGGAAACAACCAGAGAGTAATATACCAAAATGCTATAAACAGTTATTTCTAGAATGAAGGGGTAAAAAAAAAATTTTTTTTTTTTTTTTGGTTTTTCAAGACAGGGTTTCTCTGTGTAGCCCTGGCTGTCCTGGAGCTCACTCTGTAGACCAGGCTGGCCTCGAACTCAGAAATCTGCCTGCCTGTGCCTCCCAAGTGCTGGGACTAAAGGCGTGCGCCACCACCGCCCGGCGAAGGGGTAAAATTTATATGAGATTTTAATTTCATTTCTTGTGCTTTAGTTTTCCAGTTTTAAAAATAGAAGTGTATATGACCTTTATCCATAAGATAATTGTTACAAAGTAAAATACCTCTATCCTATTAGTTCATATCTGTACTTTCTATCTAACTTCTTCTTCTTCTGAAATTAGTTTAAGCTCTTCTTATAATCAAGTATAATATTATAAATGTTAACTGCAAGTGTTTTTTTTCCTCCTACTAGTAAAGAGCTGGCTGAACATACAGTGATTGCCAAGGTGAACGGTGTATTGTGGGACCTAGACCGCCCGTTGGAAGGGGATTCCACGGTAGAGCTGCTGATGTTTGACAATGAGGAAGCCCAGGCTGTAAGTGTTTAAAAGCCAACCAGCCAGAGTTGGGTCTTAATGATACAAGAATTCTGGGAAGCACCACACATTGGAATCAAGGATGATGAAACTCTTGGCCTTTCAATATTTAAAACTCCAACATGGCATTTAATGATAGCTAACAAACATTTGTAGAATATACACTCAGATAAGTAGACCGTGACCATTTATTTCTTAGAATAAAATTATTTCCTAAGTTAAATGTTCTAGCTATTAAATTAGCGTCTATTCAAAATCAATTCCTAGTCACCTCTTTCAAGTTATATACCTGCAATTTAATATCTGTAGGAGAATTTGGAAAAATCCTTTAAATCCTGGTAAATGCAGTAATTTTACGACCAGTGCCACATTTTTTGTGTATGTCTCCTATGTGCTCATCAGCATAGCTTGGAGCTTCCCTTCAATTGGCTTATTGCCTCTAAAAACCCAGGTATGGTCAGCGGATGCTACATTGTTACACATCCTGGATGGTCACAACTGTATAGTTCCTGATTAAAGTATGCCAAGACCATTCGCTGGTTTTTGTTACTGGGCTAAAACACCACGACCAAAAGCAGTTTATGGAAGGAAGAGTTTATTTTGGCTTAGGGTCCAGAGGGGCAGTCCATTATGACCAGGAGGCCTGACAGCAGGTGGCTAGAGCGAGAATCTGATCACATTTCCACCCACATGCAGGGAGCAGAGGGAGCAAACTATAAATTGGGAGAGGCTATAAACTCTCAAAGCCTGCCCCAGCCATATACGTCTTCCAGGAAGGCTGCCTCTCCTAAAGGTTCCAACCCCCCAAACAGCACTATCAGCTGGGGACCAAGCATCAAATACTTGACCATAAGGGGGCAGTTCTCATTCAAACTGCTATACCAAGTATAACCATTAGATTGTTAAGCAATGCAGCATTCATAAAACCGTGTTCAAACGCGATTCTGAAAATCCAAGTCTGTAACTTGTCCACTCCCTGCCATTGCCAGGCAGACACACTTCAGTGCCATGTGTGTTACACCTCAGCAAGGTCTCCCTGTAGGTGTTGTGCTAGAAATTCTTGACTCTAACCACCAAGCTTGCTCCTTTGCTGTTTGCCTATCTCCGTGTACCCTGTCATATACCCAGCTCTTTCTATCCAGACCTTGGCAGGTATGCATACTTAGCTCTCCTCCTCAAGTCTCATCTCGATGTTATGGTGTACTGGCTGGTTTTGTGTGTCAACTTGACACAGGCTGGAGTTATCACAGAGAAGGGAGTTTCAGTTGGGGAAGTGCCTCCATGAGATCCAGCTGTGGGGCATTTTCTCAATTGCCCCTTGTGGGTGGTGCCATCCCTGGGCTGGAAGTCTTGGGTTCTATAAGAGAGCAGGCTGAGCAAGCCAGGGCAAGAAAGTCAGTAAGAAACATCTCTCCATGGCCTCTGCATCAGCTCTTGCTTCCTGACCTGCCTGAGTTCCAGTCCTGACTTCCTTGGGTGATGAACAGCAATGTGGAAGTAAGCCAAATAAACCCTTTCTTCCCCAACTTGCTTCTTGGTCATGATGTTTGTGCAGGAATAGAAACCCTGACTAAGACATATGGGCAAGCCCAATAGTCTATAATTTCCTAGTATATGTAGAAACCTGCACATTTCTCTCCATCTCTGTGACTGTTGGCTATGAATCTACACTTGGCCTATTATGCCATCACTACCTACTGCCTACATGTTTTTCTCTGAAATCCATCCTTAACCAGCTGTTTTAAAATATGACTTGACTGGTGTCTGCTTTAAACTCATAAAAGTCAAGCTCTTGCCATGCTCTAGCTGACACTGCTTCTTTCCTACCCCTCAGACCTTGGTAAGTTCCCTCTTACCAAGCACAGCCACACAGACCTTCCTCCACTGTGAATGCTGGCTTTGCTCTTCATTACTGAGCCATGTTCACCTCATGGCTACCATGCACAGGTGTAACTCACGAAGAACTGATGTGTGTCTAGGTAGACATCTGATTGTGTCACTCCCCCCGGTAGGCACAGCTGCCACAAGGACATAGTCTCTGTTTCCCTTACTATTTATTATATTCCTGTATCTAACACATTGTTTGGTTTGTCAATGTCTAGTAGATAAGGACATTGTTCCAAAGAAGATGCAGGCAGCCAGCCAGCTGTTTCAGCAGCATACGAGTCCAGGTGCTCTGGGGCAAGTCAGCCTGTGTGGTCCTGTTTCCTGAGCATGTCCAGCCCACTGCAGTAGACCAGGACTATATATGGCTTCTCTGCATCTACATCTACCTCTTTCTGCTCTGATTTATCAAGCTTTACTGTTACGTGTACTATCTCCTCTTTGCTTAACAAAAGAGAAGAACATTCTGACCTAGGACTCAATCATCATTCACTTTTGGCATCTGTT
>NW_022196904.1:55831709-55836069 GCF_008632895.1 Mastomys coucha
TGTAACTTGGTTAATTTTTAACTCATAGGTAAACTAAAGTTATTTCTCATAAACTAAACAGATTTTGTTTGTTTTAGTTTCCCCTGAAATTATGCTGATTCCTTGGGAATTTGAAACCAAATCAGGTTTCTGAATCTGTGCGTCTGAAAACCTGGCCTTGGACTATGGAAATTAGCCCATACATATACTTCCTGGGGTCTCTACAGCTAGCATCATTCCCTGGCATCACCTTTTCCTTCGTGAGCGTTCTTTCAAATTCTTAGAAACTTCCACAGTCATTTGCTATCCAGCATATGAAGGCTTGTCTTAGTTAGGGTCACTATTGCTGTGATGAAACACCATGACCAAAAAGCAAGAGGGGAGAAAAGGGTTTACTTGGCTTATTTTTCCATGTTTGTCATCAGGACAAGAACATAAGCAGGGCAGGAACCTGGAGGCAGGAGCTGATGCAGAGGCCATGGAGGGGTGCTGCTTGCTAGCTTGCTACTCATGGCTTGCTCAACCTGCTTGGCTTTTTTTTTTTTTAAATATGTGAGTACACTGTTGCTGTCTTCAGACACACCAGAAGAGGGCATCGGATTCCATTATAGATGGTTGAGAGCCACCATATGGTTGCTGGGAATTGAACTCAGGACCTTTGGAAGAGCAGTCAATGCTCTGAACCGCTGAGCCATCTCACCAGCCCCTCAGCCCGCTTTCTTATAGAACTCAGGGCCATCAGCCCAGGAATTGTACCACCCACAATAGGCTTGGCCTTCCCCCATCAATCGCTAATTAAGAACATTCCTTACAGTTGGATCTAGGCTCTCTCTTTCCAGATAATTCTAGTTTGTGTGTCAAATTGACATGGGACCAGCCAGCACAAGACAGCTATCGAGATGTGAAGTCTCATTAACTTTGGTAATATCCCCAAGTAGCCACTTCCGTGCATTGAGTCCAGAGAGGCTGTCTTGGAAAAACACAGGGAACTGGTGTCCCCCCAATCCCTGTTTCCATGTGGCCTCTCAGCTCAGTGTTCTGAGTAGATGGGCTGGTTCTATACAGTCAAAGGCACAGAAGAAAAGTTAGGGAGCAGCTATAATGTGGCTGCCATGCCTGGCAGAGCTACTCTGAGCTAGACTTAAGTTTGCCCAGAGTGCAGGGGAGAATGCAGGGGACATTCCCTTCCACGTAGGCCTTGGGGACTCTTTATTTTTTGGCATTTATCCCCTCACTGTCCATTTACTTGCTGATGGCCCATGATGGTTTGGTAGCTAACAGCTTTCGTGTCCACATCTCCCAGGTATACTGGCACTCCAGCGCTCACATCCTGGGAGAGGCCATGGAACTTTACTATGGAGGCCACCTGTGCTATGGCCCACCCATTGAAAATGGATTTTATTATGACATGTTCATTGAAGACCGGTAAGGCTGCTGAATGAATGTGTGTGTGTATGCCACTGTTTTATAATGGCTACATGTTAGCTCAGGCACTGTGTATTTGCGTGATTGTCAAGTAGGTAGCCATTTGTGAAAACTGGTTTTCAAATGAGCTTAGATTGGAGAGTAACTTTCAACCTGGTCTCTCTTCTGCCTTGGAGGATATTGTGTGCTGTTTACCTAATGTAGAACTTGCTAGAGCATGGAACTGATTTGCATCAGAATTCCATGCTCCATCCTGGAGAGCAGTTGTCTGCTCCTGCTCACTGTCAACTCCACTGAATGTCTCACACACCGTGTCACTCTCAGTAAGTCTGTGCTTGGAGTCATGGGTCTCTCGCCCTGCCTTGCCCACCACAGCTCTGTATCCCTCACAGTTCCTAGGGACACTGCCAATGGCCAAACTGAAACTTTGGATCTTCCTAATTCTCTTATACTCCTTGCCACCCCTGTCTAGCAGCCCAGTCCAGTCCTAAATCCCCCAGACTCCTCACCACCCCAATAGAAGCTCTGTCTAGTTTGCCAGTTTTCTCTCCTAAACATTCCTGTCTTCTTTTGCCTGTGGTTTAACACAGACTCACAGAGTCTCTTGCTTGGGCGAATATAGACATTTTTGCCCTTGCCCATCCCCCTCATGCTGTGTAACGGCCTCCCTAACAGGGTATCTGGCATTATGTAGTTGGGATTTTTGCTTGTTTTTAATTTTTAATTTTTTGTTTATTTGTTTTTGAGACATGGTCTCACTATATATCCCTGCCTGGCCTGGAATTCACTATGTAGACCAGGCTGTTCTTGAACTCACAGAGTTCTGTCTTCCACATGCTGGGATTAAAGACATATGCCACCACTTCTGTCTTATGTCAATATTTCTTACAGGCTTTCCCAGTTTGAACTGTTTTTACTTATAAGCTTAGAGTATGTTTATTTATAATACCAATGTGACTATAAGTGTATGGGTATTTTGGTGGTTTTTGTTTGTTTGTTTGTTTTGTTTTCCCCAAGCATCAACTGATTTTCCAGCCTCCTGGATACCAACTAAACATTAACCCAGACCTACAGCTCAAGCCTCAGCCCTGTAAGGCTGCCTGCCACCTTGCAGATGCCAGTCACAGTTGAAGCCTTCCACATGTCTGACCCACAGCCCACTCTCTGGGTCCGGTGGTTAGTACTGGCTCAGAGAGGACTATTGATTTACTTTGAAGGCTGTTATAAAGATGAGCATCCAGGAGGAGTCTGCTGCTTTCCATGTCCCTTGGGCTAGACCACTTGCTTAGTAGCTTTTGGAGCCTTGTTGTTCAGGGGTTTTCAATAGATGGTTTGTTTGCTTTTTATAATTTTTTTAAAGATTTTATTTATTTATTTATTCTATGTGAGTACACTGTAGTTGTCTTCAGACATACCAGAAGATGGCATCAGATCTCATTACAGATGGTTGTGAGTCACCATGTGGTTGCTAGGATTTGAACTCAGGTCCTCCGGAAGAGCAGTCAGTGATCTTAACCGCTGAGCCAACTCTCCAGCTCTTTATTTTTTATTTTATGTACATTGCTGTTCTGCCTGCATGTTGTCTCCGTGAGGGTGTCAGATCCCCTAGAACTGGAATTACAGACAGTTGTGAGCTGCCATGTGGTGCTGGGTCCTTTAGAAGAACAGCCAATGCTCTTAACTACTGAGTCATCTCTGCAGCCCTCAATGGATGGATGTTTTGTAACATGCATGTGTTTGATGAAATCATTGGCCATCGATGGCCATCATTCTCTAGCTCCTCTCCACTTTTGGAGTGGGGTTTGGGGCTAAAGTTCCAGGCTTCTTAGTAATGCCTTAGTCTCTGGAGGGCCCCTTCATGTCACTAGTGCAGCAAAGGCACAGACACTCCCTGATCACAGTATTGTATCCAGTGGCCTCTCTTGTTACCAGCCTCCCAGCGTCATGCAGGCAACATGAGCTTTTTGATGGTTTACCTTATATGTGGTAACTGGGGGCTCAGCTGTGAGTAGCCAGTCTGCCCTCGTGGAGCTGATAGCTGGGGGTGGGGGGGTTGTAAGACAGACAACATACAACTAGCCAGCTGCCATCAGATTGTGATTAGTGGGTGAAGGAAAAGAATCCAGGAGTATTGTGAACAGAAGGTTCTTGTGCCCAGAGATCACCATGGAAACCAGAAATGTTAGCTTGGCCTAGAAATTGGCCTCTCAAAGGAAAGGACATATAACCTGTATTTTCATCCAGAAGGCTAAGAATTGGAAGTGATTAACAGCCTGGTGGTCTACATTATTGGTAGGGCCAGGCTATATCAAGCGCCCACAACCAAGACCAAAGATGGCTAATAGCCCAAATGACCTCTATACTATCTGTATAACTGAGATCACACCAGATCCTTCCCTAGCCCCTAAGCTAATACAGGTAGCCTATCTAAACCCATCCTCTTGGAAGAAATGACATATACTTTGAGTTGAGTTTCAATGTAATTATGCCTCTTTATGCACTGGGGATTATATTACACCAGGAAACTTGACCCTGAATTGAACTGTGTTTAAATATACTGGTCAGTTAACAGCCTGGGATCAGACTACCAAAGTCAGATCCAGCCCAAGTTGGGATGAACAGAGTTTTCATTCTCACTTCTTCAAGGATCTTTGTGCTCCTGGCTGTGCTATCTGTAGGGACCCCCCCCCCCCACACACACACGGAGACATAGGTGCTGCAAGAGGCAGGTGGTTGAAAAAGCAGAGTATCATTGAAGCAGAGGCCAGAATGGATAGGTGAGTAAGGAGAGAACATTCCAGTCCTTTCCAGAATTGCATATGGCTATTTTAGGAGCAGCAAAGAAGCCAATGTGTCAGGAAGGGAGTGCACTCCAACCAGGAGCAAATGAAAGTTCAGCCTTTGTGCAGAGAGAGAGAGAGAGAGAGAGAGAGAGAGAGAGAGAGAGAGAGAGAGA
>NW_022196904.1:55836191-55840966 GCF_008632895.1 Mastomys coucha
AGAGGGAGAGGGAGAGGGAGAGGGAGAGGGAGAGAGGGAGAGAGGCTGCAGCATGCACAAACCTTCCCATGAAGGGCAGGGGTATGGGGAATCCATCACATAGCTCTGTGAACAACAGTTTATATGTGCCTGAAGCACCAACTCAGTTTAGAAAGCATGTCAACTAGTGATGAAGGCCACAGGACCGAGGAGGAAGGGGTGGATGGCATCTGCAAGATTGTACTGAAGCTCAGAGTCTTTTTCTCTTTAGAGTGGTGTCGAGTACTGAGCTGTCTGCGCTGGAGAACATATGTAAAACCATCATCAAAGAAAAGCAACCGTTTGAAAGACTGGAAGTCAGCAAGGACACGCTCCTGGAAATGTTTAAGGTACCTGGGAAAATTTAGCATAAAGTCTTTTCACTAGGAATATTAAATGTTATTAACATAGGCTAGTTTTCTTCCCTCCCTGAGAATTACTGACTATTGTCCAGCAGACAATTACACAGGACAGCTGCTGTGAGGATGTCAGGGTCACATGCACAATAGGACAGCTGCTGTGAGGATGTCAGGGGTCACACACAGTCAGGACAGCTGCTGTGAGGGTGTCAGGGTCACATGCACAGTAGGACAGCTGCTGTGAGGATGTCAGGGTCACATGCACAGTAGGACAGCTGCTGTGAGGGTGTCAGGGGTCACACACAGTCAGGATAGCTGCTGTGAGGGTGTCAGGGTCACATGCACAGTAGGACAGCTGCTGTGAGGGTGTCAGGGGTCACACACAGTCAGGACAGCTGCTGTGAGGGTGTCAGGGGTCACACACAGGACAGCTGCTGTGAGGATGTCAGGGTCACATGCACAGTAGGACAGCTGCTGTGAGGGTGTCAGGGGTCACACACAGTCAGGACAGCTGCTGTGAGGGTGTCAGGGTCACATGCACAGTAGGACAGCTGCTGTGAGGGTGATAAAAACATCAGCACCATCCACTCAAACATCTTCAGAGTAAAACCTTAACCACTAAGGACCAACGCCATTCCCTGCACCCCTGCCCTGGCCCACAGTCCTCTGTTTACTGTTCTGTGACAATGTGACAGGACCCCCTGTTCAATGTCTCACACACTATTTACCTTTTAGACTGGCTTGTTCCACTCATGTAATGCTCTCAAGGTACATTGGGGCTGCAGAATCTGTCAGAATTGCCTTCTTAGAAAAATTCTACATAATAACTCTTGCCGTGTGTGTGTGTGTGTGTGTGTGTGTGTGTGTGTGTGTCTGTATGTATATGCATGTGTGTATGTTTGTGTCTCTATGTGTGTGTGTGTGCATATGTTTGTGTGTACGTGTGGGTCTGTGTGTGCATGTATGTTTGTGATTGTGTTTATCAGTTCATTTGCCCATGGAGTACTGGAATTGCTTATATTCTGACTGTTGTGTGTATATTAATATAAATGTGAACATACAGATTTCTGTTTTAAATGCTTATTTTACTTCTTTTGGCTATGGTGTGTGTGTGTGTGTGTGTACATATATATGTGTGTGTGTATGTATGTATATATATATGAATGATATGGGTCATGGGGAGCACTATTTTTAAATGTTCAGGACCTTCCATGGCATTTTCCATAGCAGTCTCTCCATTTTTAGTCTGTACAGTTTTCCCACATACTTACCCACACTCATCTTCTGGATTCTGTTTATTTCTATAAGAGCCATCCATCGGTGTGGAGTCGGGTATGATTGCATCTTGATTTGCATTTTTCTGAGGACACAGTGATGCTGAGCCTTTCAGCGCATTTATTGACTATTTGTGCATCTTCCTTGTAGAACTGTCTGCTCAGGCCTGTTAGCAGTTTAGAATGAGGATAGATTCCTTTGCTAGGCTTACATCATAACAACTTCTTACATCTTCCTGGCATCAGTCTCTAGATAACAGTCAGTTACAGGTGTTCCCCTCCATTCTGTGGGCTGCTTTTGCTTCTTGCTGCTCTTGAGAACTAAACATACCAACTTTTATCATTTGACTTGAACATATTGGGATGAAACAGTTACACTGTGCAAATAAGGCCTTTTTCTTCCCAACAGCTGTCTTTAGCTGTTATTTAATAACAGGAGCCCTCGATCCTGTGATTAATGCAATAAAAGCAGAGAAAAGAATGAATTACTTTAATTGGTTAAGTATGATACCATGGCTCTTTAGCAAATGTAATGATGTCATGTAAGATTTGCATCTATAAAAATATGATAATGTTCTTCAAGAGCTGTATTTATTTTATATAGTTAAAATGGGATCTTCTAGAAAAGTGCTGTCCAATGGAATGTGAACCAACTATATAACCTTGAATCACATGACCACTACATTTTAAGAGTAAAGCAAATATGGAATTAATTTTGAACACATAGCCAATATAAAAATCTGTGCATTCCACCTCTGTGGCCCTGTGTCTTTTTACTCACAGCATGTTCATATGTGAGAGTTCACCAACCATGTGACTCTGAGATCTCCTACTGGACAGTGTGGCTCTTGGCTGTGGGCTCAGCATATCCACAGTGTCCCAACACCTTGAACAGAGTAGACAACTTATCAGAGCTTCTTTAAAAGAGTAGCTTTCCCATGAAAACATTTTTGTAATAATATGTAAAATTTTCTTTGTAGTACAATAAATTTAAGTGCCGGATTCTGAAGGAGAAAGTCGACACTCCAACGACCACTGTTTACAGGTTAGTGTGTGTCAGCTTTGAAGCAGGGCTCAGTGGGGACTTGGAGCTCAACAGCAGCTCCCCTGAGTCCTGGTAGGGACAGAGACTGGCTTTCTGATTTATCACAGTGATGAGACTGTTTAAAAATGGCTGTCTTTACATACATAGTGTCTTCATATCTTTTGTGGTGTTTAAGTTTGCATAAAGAGAACTATCTGTGATCTGAGGCTAGATGGGTTGCTTCTCTCCTTGACCATAAAATAAAGTTTGTCCCATGCATATAGAAAAGTGCAACCTTTCACTTAAAAATATGTGTCCTGGTCATTTTTCTGTTCCTGTGATGAAACATTCTGAGCAGCAGCAAGTTAGTGGAGGGGGTGGCTTATTTGGCTTAGATCTGTGAGTCAGAGTCAGTCATTGAGGAAAATAAGGACAGGAACCCAAACAGGAGCTTGAAGCAGACACTGCAGAAGGGAGGCAGATGCAGGCAGAACTCTGTGATTTCAAGGCCAGCAGGGTCTGCATACTGAGGTCCAAGGCAGCCAGGGCTACATAAAGAGACCTTGTCACAAGCAAACAAACAAATAAACACACAAACACAAAAGGAAGCAAAGGAAGGAAGGAAAGAAGGGAAGGAGGGAGGAAGGAAGGGAGGGAGAGAAGGAAGAAGGGAGGAAGGGAGGAAGGAAGGAAGGAAGGAAGGAAGGAAGGAAGGAAGGAAGGAAGGAAGGATGGATGGAAGGCAACTCTTGTTCTGACTTGTTCTCTGCTAGCTTCTCACGCAGCCCACAATCACCTGCTCACAAAGGTGCTTGCCTTGCTGGACAGGGCACTCCTATGTTAATTTGAAAATCAAGACAATCCTTCACAAACTTGTCCACCAACCAACCTGGTAAAGACAATTACTCAATTGAGACATTGTTTCAGGTGATTCTAGGCTGTGTCAAATTGACAGTTATTGCTAACTGAGATGATATGTTAATGGAGTTTATAGTGAACAGTCCAAAAAGCTGTAACTATGTCTGGCATGTCTTAAATCTTTCATTGTAGGTGTGGCCCATTAATTGACCTTTGTAAAGGCCCCCATGTAAGACACACTGGGAAAATTAAAGCCATAAAAATTTTCAAGGTAAGGATTTTTAAAATTTGTAAATACAACAAGCAAGGTAAACTAGATAAGAGATTTTACTCATAAGATTACTAAGATAAGAGACTTCTACAGTCTGAACATGATGGTATTTAAAAACACTTTATATTTATTTCACTAAAAGTAATATGTTTTAGGATCTTGGTAATTAAAACACTAACTATATAGCTTTTGATGGTTACTTAATCTTATTCTAAATACTATAATGCATATCTTTTTATATGTCCATTTCTTAAAGTTTTATCTTTGTTTTATATTTGTGTATGTGCATGTGTGTCTCCTTGCAGAGGCCAGAAATGTCAAATCCCCTGAAGTTACTGCCTGATGTGGGTGCTAGGAACTGAACTCAGAGCCTATGCAAGAGCTGCAAGTGCTCTTAACTACTGAGCAATCCCTCTAACCCTCCACTTAGTTTTTAAGTAGTGTTCCTTATTTAGATGTTCCCTTGTAGTCACAAGTTTCACATACATGTATTTAATCAACTCCCTGATAGAAATATCTAAAAAGAAAACTGTGCCTATGCTGAGCATGCATAGGCTTTGCACATGTCGGGTTGGGAATGGTGGCGGGTGGTGGTGGTGTCATTATTTCCTAACCAGTACATAGCAACAAACACAGACATAGCATCTATTTTGCATTGGGTACTCTAGAGATGGCTTAGGATGTGTAGGAGGATTGTACAGATTATGTGCAAACGCACCATTTTATAATTTTATATAAGAGACTCCAGTGTCTGAGGATTCAGGTGTCTGCTGAAGAGCTATAACTAACCCTCAGCAGACAGCAAGGACTGCTGGACCGTAGATTTCTTGAATTGCCCAACGAGAACAAGAAATCTTTCTGCATGTAAAAGTAATGAACTGCAGGCAAAGAGAAAAAAAAACATGAGTGTGAGCAGTGTGCTGGCAGTCATAAGGAGCGGGGCTGACTCTGAGTGTGAGCAGTGTGCTGGC
>NW_022196904.1:55840996-55890961 GCF_008632895.1 Mastomys coucha
AGTGTGAGCAGTGTGCTGGCAGTCATAAGGAGCGGGGCTGACTCTGAGTGTGAGCAGTGTGCTGGCAGACATAAGGAGCGGGGCTGACTCTGAGTGTGAGCACCGTGCTGACAGTCATAAGGAGCGGGGCTGACTCTGAGTGTGAGCAGTGTGCTGGCAGTCATAAGGAGCAAGGCTGACTCTGAGTGTGAGCAGTGTGCTGGCAGTCATAAGGAATGGGGCTGACTCTAAGTGTGAGCAGTGTGCTGGCAGTCATAAGGAACGGGGCTGACTCTGAGTGTGAGCACCATGCTGGCAGTCATAAGGAATGGGGCTGACTCTGAGTGTGAGCAGTGTGCTGGCAGTCATAAGGAACGGGGCTGACTCTGAGTGTGAGCACCATGCTGGCAGTCATAAGGAACGGGGCTGACTCCGAGTGTGAGCACCATGCTGGCAGTCATAAGGAATGGGGCTGACTTTGAGGCCCCGCCCTTTCTGGACCTTTGTTTCTCAATGTCTTAGTTACTCAGTTCCCCACTGATGCTAGTCACCACAAGCTGTAGGTCAGTTGCACAACATGAACCTCTGGCCTTTTCTAGTTCCAGCTTGGGGATCACAGCTGCTCCTCAATCTTCCGTACTCCCTGCTCCCTGCCACTTTCACTCCTAGAACCCACTGCAGACTCTTTACCCGATTTGGTGGTCAGTGCTATAATTTGGATGGGAAGTTTTTGTTAGACTCATTTTAAGACTCTTCCAAACACTACAAAGAAATCTGTAACTAAGCATTGTGGGTATTAAGATGGGAAGCCTGCGTACATGTTGAAGATTAGTTTTGCTGCTAAAGGTTAGATTTTTCTTTTAAATCAGTATCTTGTTGATGTTTAGAACTCCTCAACATACTGGGAAGGCAATCCTGAGATGGAAACATTGCAGAGGGTCTATGGGATATCCTTTCCTGACAGCAAAATGATGAAAGACTGGGAGAAATTCCAAGAGGAAGCCAAGAGCCGGGACCACAGGAAAATCGGGAAGGTACGCTGGCGCCCGAGCCCTCATCACATGGACCTGTCTTGGGTGGCCGTGGCTGCACCTCCCAGAACAAAACCTAACGAGTAATGTTTCCCTCCTCTCTTGTGTACTGTTCCAATACTTGCTGCTGGCTGCTGATGTCTCCCATGCCCACACTCTGAATTAATGTCTTCTAACCAGCTTCCTATCTTTCTCTATCTTTGGCCAGAGTTTTAAAATCTTTAAAACTCTGAGAGTTTATTTTTATCATGATATAAGTTATTAATAAAATTCATTCCTACTTGATGATGTGCTAAATATTTAGGAGGCAGCAGTATGTGGACAAAGAGAATAAGATTTGAAAGTAGGAGGCCCTAAGATTCTGTTCTCCATGCTGCCATGATCAAGCTGTGCCACAGGATGGA
The DNA here is from genome assembly GCF_008632895.1 of Mastomys coucha. NCBI lineage: Eukaryota > Metazoa > Chordata > Mammalia > Rodentia > Muridae > Mastomys > Mastomys coucha. The sequence goes on from NW_022196904.1 coordinate 55,842,411, forward strand.
CAAGCATTCATTTGTACATCTGTCCTGAGGAGTAGGTGGCAGGGTTGCTAGGAGACACCCTTGGCACAGGGCACTCTTAGCAGTGACACCATGGAAGGGCCCCATCCCTTGAAGCCTGCCTTCTGCAATGGACTTTTCTATCTCATCTTGTCATGTGCCCCCATGTGAGACCTAGATTCTAGGTGTATGAAGAACACTGACTTAATTAGCTATGGATTTGCACTAAAAACAATTAGTAGTGAGTAACAAAATAACAAAAAAGCTACGTTAAAGGCTAAATAACCATAAATGAGTAATAATTTTACATGTATCATCATATCATATATACTATAGATCTAAATCAGACACTGGGGGACTTGGGATGCCTAGTGATACATGAGAGGAGGATAAAGTGATATTTTATGACTGTCATTTCAGGTATAATACACATTAAGCAAGAGATGAAACTGAAATACAATCATTGTTTCTGTCTAGGAACAAGAGCTTTTCTTCTTCCATGATCTGAGCCCCGGAAGCTGTTTTTTCCTCCCAAGAGGAGCGTTCATTTACAATACACTTATGGATTTCATAAGAGTAAGTTTCTCCCTAAAACCATTTTATTCTTATTTGTCTACTTTCTACATCTTATCATCTTTGTTCATAAACAATAGTGTCTCCCTTAAATTTTAGTAATATAAGAATTGTGGAACTAAAAACAAAATGCTAACAATGTAGAGTTAGTTTACTTTCTTGAATTTCATAAAACACAGGCATTGTCTTAAGTCTCTAAGGATGAGGAACCTTAATGACCTGCCGAGTGTAGCTCTTCTGTGACAGAGAATGCTGCTCTGAGGGGCTCTGCTGCCTTGTGCTCACCACAGAGCGACCAGGTACTCGACATCTCCAGGAGTAGAATGTAGCTGTGTCTGACACCCATGCTTAAACATGTGTCGTATTGCAGGGTTAGGGCCGTGAAGATACTGTTCAGAGGTGGGCCACTTGGACTGCTGGAACTGTTTAGTCTTTCCTGTGACAGCTACAGCCTTGTAGCGTGTAACTGTAATTGTGTGGCATTTCAGTCAACAGCAGACTATGTATCTATAGTGATCCCTTGGGCATGTGCTGTCCAGGCTATAGTGAGCAGCCTCCTGGTCCCATAGGATTCAGTTCCTGTGGCTTTCTTAGTTTGTGTGGGGAATCTAATGTTCCCACAATCAAATGCTGCTCAGTGCATTCCTCAGAACATACCCATTAGCAGGTGAGGTGTGGTGTTCTTATTTTGCTGCCTGAGTTCTAGGTACTGATGTTCTCAGACCATCTCCAAAGGCCGCTGTGCTCCCTACAGCTTATTTGCAAGGGTTCCAGTTGGCACAGTACATTTACTCTTCACATCTGTCCCCTCTCTCCGGGCTTACCTTCATGATTAGATTCTTGAAATGTCTTCCCTAGCACACACACCTCTGCCCCTGCTGCTTTTCTTCACCCTGGCTACTCTCCTGTCTCAGATGCTGAAATACTTTTCTGAGCTCATCTTCCTTGTGCTCATTTCTCCCTGACTCTCATTCAAGGGATGGCTTTCTTTTCAGGAGCTTTCTGAGAAAAGGGGCATCCATGGAAATGTGCTAGGTTGTCACTGTGGCTACAGCTTTTTCTTCTCTTCCTTCCCTTCTTGCCCTGTACCTCTGGAGGCAGAGGTAGACCTCTGTGGAGTAGCTCCCAGCCTGCATTCCTATGCAGTGGACAGCCTACTTCAAGGCAATAGAACAGGGGCAGGGGAGTGAGACCCAAAGAGTCATTGAAGGTTCTGGAGACTGGTAGGTGACAGGGCCCATCACTGCTACTGTCTTGAGCTATTTGCTAGCATCAGCAGAGTCTGGTAGGTGACAGGGCCCATCACTGCTGCTGTCTTGAGCTATTTGCTGGCACCAGCAGAGTCTGGTACCTGAAACTCCAGGTTAGGTATGGACCGTGAAGAATAAACAGAAAGAATTTATGGTGGCCTTAAAGGGCTCTCTTATCTTTTGTAGATTTGTGACAGACATGGCTGATAATTAGGCCAAAGCCTGCTTGTGTGGGTTGCTGTACTGGAAAGCATTTAAATATACAATCCCAGTGGTCTTCTAATGCTAAGGTAAGGGCTGAGCCCCTTAAATTCCCAGATAAACTTGTATGAAGTAATTGGTTTTATGATGCATAAAAGAACTTCCAGTGACCTCAGCTACTTTCTTATGTTTGTGTTTTCCTTGCTTTTTAAAAAAATGGGCTCATGTAGCCCAAGTGAACCTTGAGCTTGCTATGTATCCAAGGATGTCTGGATTCCTGATTTCCCTGCTCCAGTGCCCAAGTGCTGAGGTTGTAGTAAGTGCCACCATGCCCAGAAACCCCAGCTAGTTTTAATTCTAATTTTCAGTCGTCATTTTAGTTCTTTTCTCCTCTAATAATTTTTAATTTTGTACCATATATAATGTATAGAATAACTATAGAGAATAATGCTGTCTTCCAGTGGATGTTCACACTCTGCCAAGAAAGAAAATGATTATTCGGTGTCCTGATTTATCTATCTATCTATCTATCTGTCTGTCTGTCTGTCTGTCTATCTATCTATCTATCTATCTATCTATCTATCTATCTATCTAATGTCTATCTGTCTGTCTGTCTATCTATCTGTCTGTCTATCTATCTATCTATCTAATGTCTATCTGTCTGTCTGTCTATCTATCTATCTATCTATCTATCTATCTATCTATCTATCTATCTATCTACTTGACCAAGCTGGAGTCATCAGGGAAGAGGGAACTTTAGCAGAGAAAATGTCTCCTTCAGATTAGCCTGTCCCTGGGCAGGTCTTAGGTTCTATAAGAAAGCAGGCTGAGCAAGCCAGTAAGCAGCACTCCTTTATGGCTTCTGCTTCAGTTCCTACGTCCAGGTTCCTGCCTTGAGTTCCTGCCCTGACTTTCCTTGGTGATTGACTATATGGCCTGAGAATTATAAGATCAGATTAACACTTTTCTCCCCAAGCTGCTTTTGGTCATGGTCTAATGCGATCGATGTAGTTGGCTTTCATCCTGTAAGAAGGATATTGTTCTGAGTCTCCATTGTACAGGCTGATAAGTCTGTGTCTCTCATGAGCTCCAGAAGACTAGAGGAAAGTCATTTCTGCCCCTCTCCTTTGTTCTGCCACGGGAGCAAACTGCTTCCATGTCTCATTTGGTTGACACACCAGTGAGTGTCCCATAAGGTCTGCTCCAAGTGCAGATGAGTAGTAAGTATATCTCCTCTCTATCTTCAGATCTGTGAACAGAGGATGCAAGACACCTCCTGCCCATCCCCCTCTAACCCCTCATTAGGAAAAGAATACAGTAGACAGTTCCTTTCAGAAAGGGCAGGGAAGGGTAGGAGGTACTTGATGGAGGCCAGGCTGTAGAGATTCTGACATCTACCTGTCACCCCGGCCCCAACCTGGTTTTCCCTATGCTGGTATCTGTCAACACAGATTGACTTTGCCTGCTGTAAGCTTCATTCAAGTGGAATCACACAGCACTTGTTTTGTTTTGCTCTTCTTTTCCAATGGTGTCTCTGAGATTCAGTCAAGCTGTGGTGGTATGATAGGGGTTGGGAGTGTTACTTCAGGTGCTCTGATTTGTGGATCCAATACACCATAGTCCATTCTCCTGTAGGAGTTTAGATCACGTCTAGTTTAGAGATGCAGTATACTGTTCACCATGAACATTCCTGCTCTTTAGTGCTCAGAACTGCTCACTTTTGGTAATACAAATCACAAGACGGTTGTTTAAACTACGCTTCTAAGTCAAATGGAGTCAACCATGCTGAAGTTCACTGCCAAGCTGATGGCTTGCTATTTACCCCACCTTCAGGGAGATTGGGGTCAGAGAGAGAGTAGCCAAATTCCTTAAAGAGACCATTTTCTGTTGGCATGACAGTAGCATACCCCTCTGTTCATTCTTAAGTGAAGTAATGTTAAATAGCCAAGTTTACCTACTCAGTTGTTTTTGTAGTTTTCCTGTCTCCTGCTCCTTCCTAGTAAGGAAAACAGCTTTGAGCTGAGCTTCCCTTTTGGCTTTTGCTTCCTTCTTGAGTCTTCCTCTGTCCTTTGCTTAAGTTGTCAGGGTACTTGCCCTTCTTTAGGGAATGAAGTGCGGCCCAGTTCTGGAGTAGAAAATAAAACCATTTAAGATAACTAAATTATTGTAATTTTGTCCTTTGACATTTTCTAAAGTTAGACTTGGCAGGTAATGGTATTTTATTTATTTTAGATTGCTCTTGAGTCAGTCTTGTGACATCCAGCCCAGCCTCAGACTTACAATCTTCCTGCCCCACTTTCCCATTTCTGAATATTAAAGATGCATACCACCATACACAGGTAAAATGTGGGGTGTTTTTCATACTTTCCTTTTTTATGTGCCTGGGGTGAGTCGTAGAAATTGAATGCATTACTTATTTTTATTTTGAGACAAGATCCTTGGATTTGTAGTGAAAGATCTCCAGTGTTCATGTATTGCTAGAGTTGATATTGTGAAAATGACTATCCTACCAAAAGAAATCTATACATTTAGTTAAATCCCAATTAAAATCTTCATTCTTCACAGAAATAGAAAAAACAATTTCAAAGTCAACACAGAAGTACAAAAGATACCAGATAGCCAGAGCAATCTTGAGCCAAAAGAATAATGATGAAATGATACCTGATTTCAGTTTATACTACAAAGCCACAGTAATGATAATAATAATATGATGGCTAGGCGTGATGGTACATGCCACTTTGGAGGTAGAGGCATGGATCCCTGTAAATTTGAGACCAATGTGGTCTACATAATAAGATCCTGTCTCAAACAAACAAAACAAAAAAACTTACCATGGTACTGGAACAACAACAACAACAAAAATAAACATACAAACCAATACAATAGAACAAGACCCTAGATTTAAGTCCATGCAAAGATGCGGCAAATACACAGTGGAGAAAAGATAACATTTGCAACAAAGATGTTGGCGGTAAAACTAGATGTCTCCATGTAGAAAAATGAAGCTAGACGCTTGACTCTTAGCCTGCACAAAACTCAACTCCAAATGGACCACAGCATAAACCCTGACCCTGAAGCTGCTAAACAGGAAGCTAGGCCATATGCTACAGACTGCATGTAGGCATAGGCAAGGAGTTCCCAAGTAAGAGTCCAGTCACTCAGGAAGTCAGGCCAGCGACTGACAGGTCCTCATGAAACTAGAAAGTTTCTGTATAGTGAAAAACACAGCCCATCAAGTGAATATGCATCTGACAGAATGAGAGAGAACCTCTGCCGGCTACTGTCTTAGTTTGAGTTTCATTGCTGTGAAGAGGCACCATGACCATGGCAACTCTGAAAAAGGAAAATATTTATTAGGGCTGGCTTACATTTCAGAGGTTTAGTTCATTATCTTTATGGTGGGAAACTTGGCAGCATACAGGCAGACATGGTGTTAAAGAAGGAGCTGAGAGTTCTACATCTTGATTCGAAGGCAGCTTAAGGAGACTGTGCCACACTGGACATAGCTTGAGCATAGGAGACCTCAAACCCTGTCCCCACAGTAATATCCTTCTTCCCAAGGTCACCTCTACTCCAAGGCCGTACCACCTAATAGTGTCACTGCCTATGGGCCAAGCATTCAAACACATGAGACTATGGGAGCCATTCCTACTAAAGTCACCATAGCTACTGTTTTCGTTTTTGTTTTTCTAGCTGTACTCTGCACTCCAGGCTATCTGGTCCTCAAATCTGGACCAGTTCTCTAGGCTCTATCTCCCACCTTATTGTAGGTATGCTGGGATTTTCACCCCTACCTCCAGCTTTTTTTAAAAAAATGGGCAATCAAACTAAAATGAGGTTAGCAGACTTGTCTGACAAGTGCTTTTACCCACTGAACCATCTTGCCAGCCCAGTTGGCAATTTCCCTAAAATCTAAGCAAGTAGCTAACATAGTAAAACCAATCACCTCTTCTAGTTATGTAACATAATGTAACCAATTAATTCTTCCCCTAGCTGTTTATCAAAAAGAAATGGAAAGGTATTTCTTCCCAGCAGCCTACAATGGGGTGTTCTCAGCCTTCTTAATAGCAATAGAAAATACCAGCTTGTAAAAGGCTAGGTATCGTGTTTGTCCCATAAACCACTCTATATAAAAGGAATAATGTCCTGGGTGAGAAGGTAACCTCCAAATATTATTGAATTATATACTTAAAACTGGTGAACTTTCTTGCATGTAAGTTGTATCTCAAAAAAGTTGCTTTGTGGTAAAATATACATAGCATCAATATTGACAAATAAGACATTTTAAGCATATGGCTCCTTCTCATTGACCGTGTTTATATTGGTGTACAGCCATTACCAGCCAACAGCAGACTTCCTTTCCTCTTATAAAACTTGAACTCTTCAGGGTTTTGTCCTGATCCCGAATTGAAATTATGTACTGACTAAACACTGATGTTCTTCTTCCTCTCTAGTGTCTGGCACCACTGCTCTACTTTCTGGTGTTGCTCAGAAGTGAAATCAAAGGATGTTCCACCTTTTACAGACTTTCTGAAAGTGTGTTTATTGTTAATATAGGCAAAGCAGCTCTCATATACTGTCATTTACATGGTATCTTTTTGTTTTTCTTCCTGTCTCTGTTTCTCTACTTACATTGTATCTTTTGTAAGAGGAGTATTGTGCAGTTTACTTCCCTGCATTTGCCTGCTTGTGCCTTCATTCTCCGGAGCTCTCCTTTGTGAGCCTGTTTGTGTGAGTCACTGCTTGGGAGATGCAGGGCTGCCTCTCAGACTGTCTGCCAGTCCAGTAGCAACAGCCTCTGGCTTGCTGCCGAGTCCTTGTCTGCCTAGGTAAGGGCAGGGAGCGAGGGACATGTGGTGGGAAGTACAGAGAGCCTCTACAGAAGCAGTATAGGCAGGGCCTGTTCCCTCTGAGCCACAGCTGCACTTCTGTGGAAGATCATGCAGGCAGCCAAGTGGACTGGGTGGCCAGATGCTTCCAGACACAAGGGAAACTCGAGCTCTCTGAGGTAAAATGACTTTGGCTTATGTTGACTACCAACTGTGAAGACAATGGATCATGCATAAATAGTGATGCAGTGTCCCTTCTGTACAGTTCTCCCTTGCATCTTGGAGCCCATCCGTCCATTGTCTCTTCCCTTACCCTTCTTACCTTTTTATTTTAAATTTCATGCAGTGAGGTGTGCACTCTTTTGATTACATGTAAAACTGTCTTACCACCACAGCATCAGGATAAAGAACAGTTTCATCATCTCCAGCAATTCCTTCTTGCCACACATTCTGAGCTAAACTCTTCCCACCTACCCTCAATCTTAGGGAAACTCAGTGGATTTAATCTCTGTCTATAAACTTTTAGTGAATAAGTGGGATTATAACTGTATGACCTTTTGAAAGTGACAAATTTTGCTTAATGTATCTGCCTAGGTCTCCTGCAGAATCTTGCTAACTGACTGTTATGAACTGCATTTGCCTCCTGAAGTATCTGCCATATTTCTCTACCTGTACCTAATGACCTGGTCCCTTGAAAACATTTCAGTGACCCCCTAGGAGTCAGAACCATTGAAAAGGTCTTCACATAGTCTCTCATTTGCTAAGGCAATGCTACATCAATAAGTCCTTCACAAAGGCCCACTAAAATAGCTCTCTCTGTGTGTGTGTGTGTGTGTGTGTGTGTGTGTGTGTGATGTCCACTCATGCATGCATCTCCACACCAGAAGAGGCTGAACCCACAATTTAGATGTGTAGTAGGCCTAACTCAGATGACCACACAATGACACAATGACTGATGAGACTGTGAGGGAGCAAACACCACTGTCCAAGCAGAGGATGAAGAGGGTGCTGAGAGAGGCATGAGGGATGTTATGCTCGCTGACACCTCCTTCCCACCCAGACCCATCCGCTGTGGTGGCTAATTCTTTGTTGGCTTGACTCTGTTAAGGGATGCTCAGATGAAATGCTACTCTGGGGTGCATCAGAGAAAGTGTTGTGGATGAGACAGCATTTGAAGTTGATTAAGCAGACCAGAATGTGCTTGGGCATCATTCAGCCCACTGGGCATGTGAAAAGGACAAAATGGTGAAGGGAGGCGAGATCTGCTTCTATTGGCCCAGATGAAGCTGGTATAGGCCAGCCATCAGCCCTTGGACTTGGGTTTACATCATTACCCCTCTCAGCAGCAGAGCTCCCACACAGTGAGCTTCCTCATCTGTGTATCCCATTGGATCATGGGCAGTGCTGGAATGCTGGATAGTTTTCTATCAACTTGACACAAGCTAAGTCATCTGAGAAGGGGGTCCTCTCAAGAAAATGCCTCCTTTAAAGTGGGGCTGTAGGAAAGACTGTAGGGCATTTCTTAAGTACTGATTGGTAGGGGAGGGCCCAGTCCATTGTGAGTGGGACCATCCCTGGGCTGGTGGTCCTGAGTTCTATAAGAAAGCAGGCTGAGCAAGCCATGAGGGGCAAGCCAGGAAGCAGCACCACTCCGTTGCCTCTGTTGCCTCTGTATCAGTGTGTCTGACACTAGGTTCCTGATGTGTTTGAGTTTCTGTTCTAACTTCCTTCAATGATGGACTATGATGTAGAAGTGTAAGCCAGCTTAATGCTTTCCTCCCCAACTTGGTTTTGATGATGGTGTTTCATTACAGCAATAGAAAGCCTAACTAAGACAGCTGGGTCACAGACACTGCTTGCTCCTTCCCAGTGATTACCTTTCTTTGCGTTTGAGAAATTGATACATACAGTCTGACATATTTTCCCTCAACTTTTCACTTTGAAAGCTCAAACCTATAGAAAAAAGAAGCAGTCACAGTCATATTGCTTTCATTGGGATGTATTAGTAGCATTTTGAATTTGCTCTACCCATATATTATTATATATTATGTGTGTTACAATATAGAGAGATACATATTACAGATGTGTGTGTGTGTTTTATATTTACAATGTAGTATCTGTTGACTTTCAGACATAATAGGACAGATCTGGGAGGCCAAGGCAAGGAAGATTATGAATTTGAGGTCTCTTCTGGGCTACTTAGTGAAACCCTGTCCAAACAACAACAATAAAAGGTTCATCCCTAAATACATATGGTATCTACTGATACTTCACCTCTTAGGAAAATATCTTAGTTTGTCTTGTGTGATAATAATAAAGTCATAGAGATTTAGTGGCTTATCAATAATAATTCTCACAGTCCAAGGGTTAGAAGACTCAGATAGGGCGCCAGCACAGTCAGGTCTGTCAGAGGTCTGCTTCTGGGCTGCAGACTTCTGCCTTCTTCAGGTCATGAGACAGAAAGATTCCAGGGGCTCCTTAGATAGGGATGCTGATTCTTTAATACCTTCAAGGCCCAATCAGCTGCCTGAGGCCTCACTTCCTAATGCCATCTTTTAGAATTAAGGTTTCAGTTTGTGAATTTGAGGAGAGAACACAAAGTTTATTCAGGAATAGTTTGACATATTTTCCTAATGCCTCAATAAAATATTAATATCTGATGTGAGTATGTTCAGCATGGATACATTTTTTTTAAAACATCTCCTCAGCTCAGCTTTAGAAGAGCTCTCTAATAAACACAATACACACTCACATGTGCCTGTACACACAGACCCTTCAATTCCAGGATCATTCTTGATCTGAATGTATAGAACCATGTCATAACCATCAAATAATTACCACCATTTGTATGATGTATAACCTTGTCAAAAGTGTCTATTAGACACATGAAGGATGAGTAAATGCTTTGCTGGGTAGCTGAGGTCCACAATAGCCACCCTCATACTGAGAAGGTGCCCTGCTGAAAACCAACAGGAACAGCTCTTTCTACCATAAAAGGGGGGTTTTGTTGTTGTTGTTTTGGTTTGGTTTTGTAATTTGTGAGAAATATTTTTAGCTTGTTTGAAGTATGGTAGTCTAGATTTGTGCCATGTAATCATTAAATTATTTACAAGTAATTTAAGAGTATCTAAGTAATAATCAACCAAATTGATATGTCGACATTTAAAAATAGAAATAAAACATTGAGAATATTTGGGGTATTCTCCTCTCTTCTCCCCATGGATTTAATGAAGAAAGCTGCTGGTAGGTGGGAGAAACTCCTCTGATTTAGTAGATGCCAACTACTTAATGTGTTGCAAATTAAAACTCTCAGTATTATTTCTACTTAAAACAAAATGGATCAATAGTATAACATGAAACATGGCATTTGGACTTACGAATTATAAAATTATTAGTTCTTATAAATCATAGGAGAAAAAGTGCTATTGTTTGTTCAGAACATAGAACATCTTTTCAAGTTTTTAGTTATAGTGAAATGGGATACTATGTATATCAAATTTCAGTTACTAAGTTGGAAAGTATTGAAACATTTGTACCTATACTGCTTGGATCAGTTTTTTTTTTTTTTCTGTAAGATAAAGGAAACAGTTTAAAAGAGGAAGGATTCACTAAGGCTCAGAACATCAGAGGTGTCATCCACTGTTGGCTTGCTCTGCTGTTTGAGGCTGTGCTGAGGCAGGGCATCATGAAGGAGGGTTTGGAGGAGCAAAGCCACTCACCTCCCAACATTGAGGACCAGAAGAGAGATGCAGGGGACCAGATTCAGAAAATTCAGACCCCAAGGAGACATCCCTGGGCTCTACTTCTTCCAGATAGACCCTGCCCCTGGATGGTTCCTTCACCTCCCCCACAGTACCATCAAACTGGGACTGCAAGAATGAATTAATCCACCGCTAAAGTCAGAGCTCTCACAGCCCCCGCCATCTCTCAATGTTCACCTCCAGCTTCTGTGAACCGACCCTGAAACACATGAGCCTTACAGGGGACACTTCATTTCCAAAGGGTAGTCCTGCGGTGTGCTATGAAATAAGTCTACTAATGAAAAGTTTACCCTTTTGTTCATAATCCACAGAACTGCCACTCGTAAACCTGTCACCTGAACCTGAGGAAACATGAATTAATAGAAAAGGTTGATCTTAAGTTTTAATATAGTTACTCATAAGTATCCATCTGCTTGGCGGTGTGCTCTAACAAACATCCACCATGTTTGTCTTCAAGGAGGAATATCACAAGCGTAACTTCACAGAAGTGCTCTCTCCTAACATGTACAACAGTAAACTCTGGGAAACTTCGGGCCATTGGCAGCATTACAGTAACAACATGTTCACCTTTGACGTTGAGAAGGACACATTTGCCCTCAAGCCCATGAACTGTCCAGGGCACTGGTGAGTATTGAAGGGCACCCTGCGCATGTACAGAGTGCTTCTTCTGAACCAGCTGGTCATGTTGCTGCTTAGCTTTTTAAAAGTGATTTTCTGTATGGGAAGAGTAGAAGCCATTAATCATCTTACTGTGTCTTTTAATTCTAGAGAATGTGACCACGTTACTGAGTTCTAGGTAACAGAGCTCCTTTTTAAAATGTGCCTGGTCTTTGGCAAGCATGGAATGTTAGTTATGCATCTCAGAGAGTAATAGTGTGTTGATTTTTAGATGATTACATTTGTTTTCCTAATTATACTTCAAATACATAAGATTTAATTCCTACATACTATTTGGATGATTATAATAAGATTCACAAAGTCCTGACTAATGGGTGATTCTGGAAGTACCTTTTCCTACACACTTGAGTTGTGTACAGCTTAGAATTGGTGGTATGTTCATATTATACCACAACATAAATCAAGTTATTGTCTGGGGCTGGGAGATGGCCCAGTGGGTAAAGTGTGTGTTGTGGAAGCGTGAGAACATGGGCTTGTGTTCCTTGTATCAACATAAAAAGGCATGCATAGTGACACATACCTGTAATAATCTCGGTACTTTGGGACAAGGAGAGGGTAGTTGTTGGCAGTGAAGTCTGGCCAATCAGGGAGCTACACTCCCCTTGAGATCTCTGTTCTCAAAAACTAAATAAACAATAAATAAGGCTGCAATAAAAGAAGACACCCAAGGCTATCAACCTTTGGCTCCACATGTAACTCGTGGGCATATGCACCCACACACAAGTGTACACACATACCACACATACATACTCAAAATTTTCTTTCTTAGTGGAACCTAAAATAGAGGTATGTCTTACAATCAATGGTGTTTTGAAGTCGATGAGAGATTTTAATTATTATAAAGTTAGCATGCAAATTTAACCTTCTAAGATAAATGTATTTTATAGATAGGAATGAACAGACTCGATCTTACATACCACACACACACTCACTCCCAAACTTACAGTTTTTTTCCTTAGCAACATACACAATTTCTAGTAAATTGGCATTAGAAGCCAACTATTAAAACAAATCTCTGGACATTCAGGGAAGCCTTCTTCCTTTTTAAGGAAAGATGAAAAGAAATTAGAATTGTTTACAACTCTAGTGTTGTGAAAGCAGGCTATGGATAATCTCCATCATCCTCAAAGAAAATGGGGCCCAGCTTGTGTCCACATTCTCAGATGCATTATTAATCTCTCAGGATCCTTCCTCAGTAAGTGGCATCTCAAGCTGTAGCCTGTGGTTTCAACCCCAAAGAAGGCTGTGTGAAAGCAAAGAATGCTGTTTTGTGTCTTCCTGCTTCAGAATAGGCAGCTGGGGTGAGATAAGGGAGAGCTAATCTCTTATTCTGCTCAGATCCTTAGCTGAGCATTTTTCATGCCTGGTGCTAGAAGTCATTAGGATAAAGCCTGTTTCCTCGTGGAGAGGACATATAGGTGGGTGGTCATTCATAACAACAGAACCGTATATTATGCTGGAGATCTTGCTGGACCCTGAGGAGAAATTCAGCAGCCTGTCAGGGTTGTTTCCAGCTCGGAAACAGAAGAAGGCTAGGGTTGTTAGTTAGTTATATATGGCACGTCCTTACTGTGGGAAGCAAAAGGTTTGATCCCTGCTGGCAAAAAGATAAATAAAAAAGAATCATTAAAAAAAAAATCCTGTTGACCCAGGACCCACATCTTGAAACTTAGTTTCTTAGTGTTTAAATGATCCGTTTTCTGTCCATCAGGTAAAGTCTGTTTGTTCCTGTGTCTTTTCTAGTTTAATGTTTGCACATCGCCCGAGATCCTGGAGGGAAATGCCCGTTAGATTTGCTGATTTTGGAGTTCTTCACAGAAACGAACTGTCAGGAACTTTAAGTGGCTTAACCCGAGTGAGGCGCTTCCAGCAGGATGATGCTCACATCTTCTGCATGGTGGAGCAGGTAGGCAAGGAGGGGGGGGAGGGGGGAACGCAGCATACTCAGTCTCTTCCAGCTGCTGTGGCATGGGATGTGCCCTCGTCTCTGCATATGCGCTGAGCGAAACCTTTGCTTGATTCTCTGGTTTAGAGTTCAGAGGTCAGTCGTTTCCTGGCACAAAGCTTATGGTTTTCCTTCCCTTACTTTATAGATTCAAGTTCCACATGTGAGATATTTCAAGGGAGCTTGTACTGTCTGTTTTCAATATATTGCCTGGAGCTTACAGTTTTACCTTTTCATTTAAAGTTAAAATAGTCATTCAGAGGTGACTGTCAAACACTGCGGACTGTTTGACTTGACTGCTACTAGAGAGCAACAGCACATGGGGTGTGTGCCAAGAAATGCTGCTCTGTACAAGTATTGGTAAATTTTAAGGATTTGATAAAATAGAATGCTTCGTGATTGCTGAAATTACTGTAAAAACCAATATCAGAAATCTATTTGGGAACTAAACAACACACTTCTAAGTGACCCATAGATTAAAGGAAAAATCCAAAATAAAATTAGAAAATACACAATACAAATGAAAACACATGTACCACAAATTATGTGAAGACATAAAATGATGTCTACATGGATATTTACAGCCCCCCAACTTCTACTTAGGAACCTAGGAAGGTAAAGGGCCAATTGTATCTAGTGTACACCAAAGAGAGAAAATAAAGTGACAATAAGCGTGCCAACTAGTTTTTATGTCACCTTGACACACGCCTGAGTCAGTTTGGATGAGGAGGCCTTAACTGAGAAAATGGACTTACAAGACTGGCCTGTAGACAAGCCTGTGGTGCATTTTCTTAATTGATGGTTGATGTAGGAAAGCCCACCTCACCGTGGACAGAGCAATCCATGGGATATGGTCCCGATGCTATTAGAAAGTAGGCATTCTGTGAGGAGCAAGCCAGGAAACAGCACCTCCACGTCCTCTGTTTTAGTTCCTGACTCCAGGTCCCTGCCATGACTGTGATGGACTGTGATGTGGAAGTATAAGACTTACTGACTGGTTTGCTACAGAAGGCTTGGCCCCAGCTGGTGCTGCTGCTGGGAGGTAGTGGAAACCTTTGGAAGTAGAGCCTTTCTGGAGGAGGTTAGGTCATGGGGTGGACGATGGAAGAAGCTATTGAGTCCTAACCCTGTTCCAGAGGTCAAGAGATGAAGCAGCCTTGTTCTACTGTGGGCTGCTTGCCAGGATGCTCTGACTGGCACAGTTCCAGAAGCAGCAGATCCAACTGATTAGAGTAGGAAACAATGACCAAAGAAGCCTGTCCTCCCTTTAAGTTGCCACAGTGACAGAGTTAACATGGACATCATTAAGACAAAGCCCACTGAAACAGAAAAATAAAGAGGGCCAACAACACCCAAAGCTGGTTCTCAGAGAGGGTCAGCCAAGTGGGTAAGCTTTTAGTCAAACTGAGGGAAAAACTGTTTCCAGCATTAGGAATGAGAAATGTCACTAGTACAGATTCTGAAGACACTCAGGGAATAAGGAATATGTTTTTATCATTACAAAAGGTTTTATCAGACCAACAAATAGACTAAATCTTAAAATTTAGTTAGAAAGCTACCATGCCTTTTAAAGTCGCTGAAGTCCAATGTCACACTCTTCAGGCATATTTATGAATAACATGCCAATACATTTGTCAAATAAAGTAGACAAATCTTTGAAAAATGCAAACTACCAGTCTATTCAAGTAGAAGTCTTGTGATCACCTAGAAATTAAGCTGACAACTAAAACCTCCCTACAAAGAAAGTTCCAGTCCAGTTTAACTGATGAATTCTGCAAATGCCGAAAGAAATTCTAGACAGAATATTAAAGAAAACTGAAGATGAAGAAGTCATTACCAACTCCTCCTAGAGGCTTTCAGGACTCTGAAACAAAACATAACAAAGACATTTCTAGAAAAGATTGATCCAATTATAGCACACAAAGGACAATGCATCCTAGCCAGGTCAGCTGTGTTCCACAAATGGAAGATACATAATACTAAATACAGGTTTAATATTACAAAATGAACCAGTGTAATTTACCATATTATACAGTGGAAGAAGAAAACCTGTCTTTCTGCTGAAGAGATGGCTCAGTGGTCAAGAGCACTTGCTGCTGTTGTTCAAGCTGAGAACACAGGTTTGGTCTTCAGCATCCATCCACATGGTGCTCACAACCATCTGCCACTCCAGTTCCAGGGGACCCGACACTTTCTTATGGCCTCCATAGATACTGCATGCGCGCACCATGTACAGACATTCATGCAGGCAAAATACTCCTATACATAAAGATAAAACACCCTTCTTACAAAAGAAAGAAGGCATGTCTTGATAGTTACTGTATTGGCAGAGGATGGAAAAGCGTCAGGAAAACCCTAATATTCACTTCTCGTTGAAAACTCTAAGAAAGGACAGAGAATTTCCTCAACCTGATGACAGGCATTTCTGAAAAACCTACACAGTAGCAAGGTAAGGATGCCACTTCTCATTGCTTCAACCAGTAACTATTATACTGGAAAGTCTCTTGATGAAATAATGCAGAGAGAAATAAGCAAACATCCAGATTAGAAAGAAAAATGGAGAGGTTTTACTTGCAGATGGTATGACCTTGCCCAGTGCTGTGGAGAAGAGCCAGAGCTACTAAGACAATGAGCAGCAAAGATGAGCCCATTCATTCCTGGGGTCCTGAAGAAGAAACTCCACCCCCACAGGGAAGTGACCAGGCTGGAGCAGTTAGCAAAAGCACCAAAAGCAATTTTCTGATCCCAAATCTTATCTTAAATGCCCAGGATTCGGCAACTAAAAACCATTCCTTGTTCCAACAACCAGGAGAATCTTATTAGAAAGAAAAGGAACACTTGAACAGCAACACTAAGATGACCACCGTGTTAGCATTATCTGACAAAGGTCTTCAGATTTATTCTTATTGCTAATGTGTGTGTGTGAGAAAGAGAGGTGGGGAAGGGCAGGGAGGGAGGGAAGGGGAAGAAGAGAGACAGAGAGAGAGGGGAAGGAGGGAGGAAGGGAGGGAGGGAAGGAGGGAGAGAGAAACCAGTAGAAGGCATCTGACAAGAGTTATAGACAGTTGTGACTTCCTGATGTGGGTGCTGGGAATCCAGTTTCAGCCACCCCTCCAGCTCCACGACAAAGATGTTAAGGCAGCCATCATAAGAATGCTTTCGGGAACAGCTACAAAAACCATTTCACACCAATGAAAACCATTCCGAGACTCAGAAAAGAGGGAAATCTTAAAGAAGAAATAAAGACTATAGTGAAGAATTAAGTAGAAAATTTTTATTGAAATGTGTAACTAAAAAAAAACAAAATAAAAGCTCAGTAACTGGATTTATGAGTAGAATAGAGGAGACAGGAAAAATCTATAGATACAAAAATAGAATCTGAAAGGCAGAATTGAACCGGGGGAAGGGAGTAGCCATGATTGACCTCTACCTGACCTCCATGTGATCATCCTCTGCAGGGACATGGAAGGAGGTGTTACAAGGTAACCAAGAACTTGTCAAAACCATTAAAAGACACAAACCACCCAGCAGGAAGCCAAGTGAGGTCCCTACAGGTCACACTCAGAGAAGTCAATGCTAAGATACCAGTTTAATGTGAGGGGGAAAAGGACAGAAAATGGAAGGCAGAGAGGAGGAAATAGAGTTATTTCAGAGGAGAAAAATGCAGTCCAGCCTTTTTCAAGGACTAAAAGAAAACACTGTCAAGCCATAATTCCTAGTCTAGAGAAAATATCCTTCAGGGCTGACAGAGAAGACAAGCTGTCAGCCATATCTCAGAAGGATGCCTGTGGAAAGAGGGTGGTGGGCAGTCTTG
This sequence comes from Mastomys coucha, assembly GCF_008632895.1. NCBI lineage: Eukaryota > Metazoa > Chordata > Mammalia > Rodentia > Muridae > Mastomys > Mastomys coucha. The sequence continues at coordinate 55,859,459 of NW_022196904.1, forward strand.
GAACATGAGGGACTATAAAACTCTGAAAGTAAAAATAGGTAAATGTTTCATTTTCCTTCCTGAGTTTTCTAAGTTATATGTAATGGTTGAAGCAAAAATATGCCCTTGCCTGATGTAGTCCTAAATATGTAGAGAAGAAATGCTTAAGTAAATGATGCTGTTCGTGGAGAAGGGTAAAAGGGAGTGGGGTTTCTACACTCATCTGAACTGGTAAACCATGACATCTGTAGGTTACAATGCCGTATAGTAACTACTAAAAGTGTATATGCATGGATACACTGGCATGCCTATATATAAGTCTAACAGAAATTATAACCAGTGTTAGCAATGAAGGTGTCAATTGCCTGGTGTTAAAATCAGGCTTTATGGGGCCAGAGATATGGCTCATTGGCTAAGACCACTGCTGTTCTTGCAAAGGACCCAGGTTCAGTTCCCTGCACTGACATCATAACTCATGACTATAATTCCATTTCTAAGGGATCTGATACCCTCTTCTGGCCCCTGCAACATTGGGTATTATGCAGTACAGATATATACCAGCAGACACTCCTATGCACATAAAAATTAAAAGAATACTTTTAAAATCAGTTTTAATAACTATTTGACATAATTTACAGTTATAAGTATCACAGGTGAATTTAAATTGCTGTTCCATTTTAGTGTTTTGCCTTCAATTTCAGATTGAAGAAGAAATAAAGGGGTGCTTGCACTTTTTGCAGTCTGTTTACTCAACGTTTGGCTTCTCCTTTCAATTAAACCTGTCAACAAGGCCTGAGCACTTCCTGGGAGAGATTGAGATATGGGATGAAGCTGAAAGGGTAAGCAGTAGACAAGAAACTGCACGTCTAAGGGCTTGAACTGGGGAGTCAGGGGATGAGTATGAAGACCATGGAATGTGGCTAGCCAGTTCTCATTCCAGTGGAGACCAACTATGCCATTCAGGAGGCAGGAGAATGTGTGCACCGTATGAAGAGCATCTCCTCGTGCTGTGAGAAGATGGATGCCAGGCAGAGGTGCAGATGCAGGCTAGGTTTGAGCTGTAACAGGGTCTCCTCCTTCTGCTCTGTGCACTCACTACACTCCTCTTCCCTGTCTACTGAATGGGGGATCAAAGTTAAATAGGCTCTCCTCTCCTAGGAAGGGTGCTGACTCAGTTTACCTAATAGTCACATGGAAGTGAAAAGGCCTGGCTTAGTGGTTCTCCCTGCTCACTCATGTCAGCTCTCTCAGGATCAGGACTGGGCATGAGATGTGACCATGATCCTGGGCTCAGGTGGTAACACTTACCACCAACATAACGCTGCAGGGAACATAAATGATGTCATGTACATGAGATAATGGTGGCATAGTGACAGGCTCGCGCACATGTGCAGTTGTCTTCATATCTGTGCCAATGTCGTCATCATTCTCTCTTAGTCACTTAGAACTGGGTGGGCTATGGGGACTTGTCATTAATTATATATATATATAATAATGTATAATACATAATTATGTATTACATATTTATGTATTTATTATATATGTTTAATATAGCTATGATATATTATCTTATATAACACACAATATATTAATATATAATACATATTTTATATTATTTCTATTTATAAATTATAAATTATATTTATAAATATATATTTAACTCTATTATTAATATAACCCGGCCAGCTCCCCCAATAATAAAGACTGAGTCGTATTGATTTATTTAATCAGCTTTAGCATACTTACTGGCCAATTATCCCTAATCTATTTTTCTTTTCTTTTTTTTTTTAATGTATGTAAGTACACTGTAGATGTCTTCAGACACACCAGAAGAGGGCATCAGACCTCATTACGGGTGGTTGTGAGCCACCATGTGGTTGCTGGGATTTGAACTCATGACCTTCTGAAGAGCAGTCAGTGCTCTTACCCACTGAGCCATCTCACCAGCCCCCTAATCTATTTTTCTATATGTTAAACTGGCTAGTTCCCAGCTTCACCCCCTAATTACTTGCTGTCTGAGTCTCGCAGGAGCTGTTTTTGCTCCATCAGTCTGTCCTTAGGGTGCACTTCTCTTGGCCATGTGCTCCTGGTCCTTTCCTCATAGTGGAGAGCTCCTGTTCTATCTTCTTTCTCCTCCCTCTCCTTTTCTCTTGGGGTCTCTACCCAGGACCCAGTATCTGAAACCCCACCTACCTCTATTCTCCCCAGTAATTGGCTGTAGCCACTTCTATTTAACCAGTTAGAGAAGACTAACAAGCAAAGTTTATACAACATCATTTGATGTACATGACAATGTGCTTGTCTGCATCAGATCTTTGGGAACCATATTGAGAATTTGAATATACATCAACACCAGACCAACCCCCAAGAAAAGGAGGCCCAAAGGAGGGGTGGACTTGGCATGGGGATAATGGGCTGGGAGTCTTGACATTTTTGCTCTTTTTGATTGATGTGGCTAATGTTCAGCAGCCAAGCCTGAAGTCTCCCAGGACTGTGGCATTACAGGATGGGCCTTCTCTACTCTGGGGACTTTCTCCCACAGTGAGCACCAGTGATCCTCTGGGAGTCAGTGAGGTGAACATTTGAGGGTGCTGTTGTTGTCATTGTTTTCTTTACAAGTCTCTGAGGTGGCTTGAAAACCCAAAGCTTTCTTAATCCTATCTCTATGGCCACTTCCACTCCTATTGCATTGCCTCATCCTGTGTCCTCAGAGGCCTGACAAAGATTTGATCACCTCTGCTTCATAGTCTTCTCAAACCCTTGTCCTGCCTCTGGCATTTTAATGCCTTGGGTGCTCCAGGACTCTCCAATTGCTCTCACAGGGCTTCAGTTTCTCTGTCCTTTCTATTTCAGAAACAATCCAGTGAGAAGGGACCTCCCAAGCCTGTGACATACCTCTGTCTATGCAGGTGGCCTTTCTTGGTCCTAAGAGAAGAAGGCTGCTCCTGCAGAGTTAGGTCCACTAGGAATGTTGCTGGCATCTCAGGAATGAAATTCTGTCAAGAGCACACCCTAACTGGGACCCTGGGAAAGCCTACCATGTCCTCAGGAGTCAGGTCCTTGGTTATTCCAGCCAAAGCTCAGAGTTACCATTGTTGCCTTGACCTCCCAAAGACCACCTGTATCATCAAGTATCAAGCCCCTCCTGCACTCCAGAACATTGGTGTTAGGACAGGAGCCTGGGTAGACTTTTGACATATTTTGTCTCAGTGCTCTCAAGGGAAGCTGGTCCAGGGCTTCTTCTATCAGTATTTCTCTGGATACACACTCACTATAAAGGAAGTGCCAAGCAGCTCCACCCTAGGCTACATCTAAAGCCTGACCTGGCTTAGGCTGAAAACCAAAGCTAGGTTCCTGTCCTTATACCTCAGTAACTCATAAGGGTTGCCCCTGCCCCCAGTTGCAGCAGAGGTCAGAGACACACAAAGGGAAGTAGTGTCGCACAGTGAGAATGGCAAAGCAGGACCAAGGCTCTCACGCCTCTTCGTGTGTGGAAGCCCCACCTACAAGGGGAAAGAGGTCTCAGGTACATCACTAGGAAACATTGTTCTGGTTTGGTTTTGCCAAGTTATCACAAGCCTAGACATATTTTGGAAGAGAGTGTCTCGATTGAGGGATTACTTCCATCAGATTGGCCTATAGGTATGTCTCATGTGTATGGGACTTTTCTTGATTGCTGACTGATGTCACTGAGGGTGGTGCCATCCCTGGGCCAGAAGGTCTGGAAGGTAGAAGAAAAGTAGCTGAATATGAGCCTGGGAGCAAGCCAATGAGCAGAGCTCTCAATGGCCCCTGCTTCAGTTCCTGCCTCTTTGTTTCCTGCCCTGACTTCACTCAGTGAGAGACTATGGCTTGGGAGTTGTAAGATGAAATAAATTGTTTCCTCCCCTGAGTTGGCCGTGGTCATGGTTTGAGCACAGCAACAGGAACAAACTAAGAGATAGCTGCTAAGAGTCAGTGTGTAGGACTGGGAGGGCCTGACTGGAAGGAAAGCCTTTTCTAGAATCCCCTGGAACGATTGAGAAAATGGTACATTTTCCCCACTGGGCTGTTGATAAGTGTGCTGAAGAAAAGTAGAATATACCTAAGATGTATAGACAGACACTCATGAGCTATCCAATAGGATGAATATGTGAGAAAGTAGAAGGGTTTTAATGATCTCTCTTTTAAAATAGCAACTGCAGAATAGCTTGGTGGAATTTGGAAAACCATGGAAAATAAACCCAGGAGATGGAGCATTCTATGGCCCTAAAGTAAGTAGAGGATATGCCAAGAGAGAGAGTGAGGGGGGAGGGAAAGAGAGAAAAGGAAGGAGAGAGGGAGGGAAAGGAGAGAGGAAAGGAGGAAAGGAGGGAGGGAGAAGGAAGAGAAAAAGGGAGAGGGAGGGAGAAGGAAAAAAGAGAAAGAGGGAGGGAGAGAGAGGTTATTTAAAAATGAAAACTGTCTCTAAGCAAGCATTACTTACAGATCGATATAAAAATTAAAGATGCTATTGGCAGATACCATCAGTGTGCTACAATTCAGCTGGACTTCCAACTACCTATTAGGTTTAACCTCACATATGTCAGGTGAGTGATTCTAATACCCTCATTTGTTGTAAGATCACATGCAATACAGAAATAAGCACTAGTGAGTTCTGGTGTCTATGTTATACACCATACATTTGTTTACTTATTTGTAATCTGGAGATTCAATTCATCCATTTATGTTGCTAAAAAAAGTTAAGCCTTAAGTTAAGGCTGGGTACTTAATAAGCAAATGACATTTATTTGACCATAATTACAGCAGCTCTAAAGTCCAAATATCATGGCACAGGCATCTGGCACAGGCCTCCTGCTGCTTCTCAACAGGGCAGAGACATGGAAAAGGAAGTGTTTTGTGTAGAAGACATCGAGTGCAGGAGGCAGCCCAGCTCCATAGTAACCTGTTCTGCCAGGCACTAACCTAACTGTGTGAGAACTACAGTGATCCCTTTAGGGTATCCCTCTTGGCCTAATCACCTCCTACTAGCTAGAATTTCCCATCTGCCACTTCTCTGTCTGGGGGCGGAGCTTAGTAATAGAGTGTTTGCTTAACCTTTACCAGGCCTTAAATTCAACCCCTTCCTCCTCCTACAAAAGAGAAGAAATGTTTCCCAATATTTCTAGTGTCCAAAGTGTTTTATCAAGAATTATGTTTTTTCTTTAGTTTATTAATATGGTAGATGGCATTCATTTAGAATACTGAACTCACCTTGTGATGCTAGGCTATAATCCACTTGGGCCTTGATCTGCCATTAGTTTGTTGCAAGTATCTGAATACATATTCATATAGGAAATTGGTCTGTAGTTTTGTTTTCTTGTACCAGCTTTACTAGGTCTCAGCATTTAAAAATGTTAATATTTTAAAACAAGTGGGAAGTATTCCTTTCTGTTCTGCTTCCTGGAAGAGATGAGGTAAATTTGGTATTGTTTCTCTTTCAGATAATTGGTAAAATTTCCATTGAATCCACAAACTGCTATAAGTTTCCCTTTTGGGGGAAAAGTTATTCTCATGTTTCAAATCTAGTAATTTTCATAGGATGTTTCTTATCAGGTTTATGATAATAAACAACCACTTCTCACCCAGTGGGAGTAAGGGGAGCTAGATCATCCGAGCAAGCCGTCCATCCTAGGGGTGTGTGGAATGGAGGGTGGAGGGTAGGAGAGCTGATCCATAGACATCTCAGAGATGGTGACGGTTAGAACCAGGTGGTGCCAGGGAGACAAACCACATGGGCGTGCTGGGGTGTATGTTGGAGAAGGAGCTGGTGTGATTTTGAGGCCTAAGAAGCAAGAGAGTGAAGCATCACCATGAATGTGCATCTTAAAAGAGAGAGCAAGAGAGGCTTACTGTGGTGACCCATTGCACACAACCTGGAGGAAGGACATCAGACAGAGCTCAACTCCATTCCTGAGAAGTGATGCAAACAAATGTCCTAATTGCAACAACAGCTGCATCTCACCAGAAGCAGGAAGGAGGTGGAAATGTCACCTGTTTACAGCTGCCCAGAATTATCTGCTGATAGCTAGGGGCTTTATGGAAGCTCTCATGTCGAAAGATCCTATAAATCAAATGGATAGAACTCGGAGCTAGACAAAGTAAGGGAGCTGGCAGTAACTGGGGCATGGAATATCCAGTGTGCCTCCCTGTGTGTCAGCAGTCACCTGCTGGGAAAGACAAGGCAAACACATTTCAGAAGCAATGGCGCAGTGCAGAGCATCCAAAGTGTGTGAACTTAAGAAATAGACTGTGGTGTTTACATCATAAGATTTTATCAAAGTCAAACAGTTACCTAAGTGAAGGCTCAAACCACAGACTTGGAATGGGAAGAATCAATATGGCAAAGTACCTATCTTCACACCTCCCTGTGAGGTCTATCCTGCTGGGATTATTTCAAGGGTAGTTTGGTGGTTCTAAGGTCTGTTGGATAGTCGAAGTGTGTAAGCATAATTTTATGTCACTAGTTGATGAAAATAAAAGACAGGTAATAGAGGCCTGCAAAGATGGTATCGCATTTCTCTTTCCTTTCCCACATTAAACAGCATTTAGGAATATTCCGTACTGCTCCCCCTGTGGAGTAAGTGGCATCTGCATACGTTCACAGAGGAATGAGTTCAGGGTGCTTCTGAGTGTCCCTACCCCCTCTGCCCAGCTCTCTGGGATCTGCACAGATTGCAGGAACATTTAGCCGAGATGGTGTCCAGATTAAACACATGAGAATTGGGCTAAGAAAGGACCTCTCTGTATTTGTCTCGATTGTGTTTTAGAGGTAACTAATACAATTTTAGAGATATGTGTTATGGATTACATGCTGAATAAACTGAGCTATACCTTTGCAGAGTGTATACACAGATTTTGGTGTGTCTTGCTTCATTGAGATTGGCAGTCATGATTGGCTTCATTGTTTTTTTCTGTAAGGAAGGAGGGAATGATGAACTGTAAAGTCTGTGCCATGATCGTTTACAGTCTGTGGGTAAATTTAACTGATGGATATTTAAAGTAAATATCAGAAATATTTTGGAAAAATAAGGCTTACAGTGGGGCAGTGGATGAGGGGGAGAACTGGATTATTAAAACTGGCTGTGAATGGACATTTTGTGAATCTCAGAGGAGGTGTATGGTGTTCACACAGTGTTCTGCTTTTGTATATTTGCAATGTTCTCTGATAATGTGATTTAAAAATAAATGAAAAAGGATCAGTAAGCAAAGTCTAAGAGAAAGCTGCCAATAAAAACAGCTTTCTAATAAAGATGCCCCAAAACACTAATGACAGACAACTCTGACCACAGTCAGAGATCACTGTGGTCTTATAGCCAGCCTTTGAAAAATACCTAATATGTCTTTTTCCTTTTTTCAGTAAGGATGGGGATGATAAGAATAGGCCTGTGATCATTCACCGAGCTATCCTGGGGTCTGTGGAAAGGATGATTGCCATTCTCTCAGAGAACTACGGGGGAAAATGGTGAGTCACAAGGGGGGGAGAGCTGGAGGACTCCTCTAAAGTCCAATCTGAACAGATTAAGTTCCTGCTTATAATTAGTAAGTATCCATACTACAAATGGAGGACTCTTGTTCTGTTTGCCAGATGGAAAACCAGAGAAGATCGCAGGCAGAGTGACATAAAGCTGTACTGTTGCCCTTAGAGGAGCATGAACTGGAGGTGTTGCAGTTATCTTTTCACCCTTTCCAAGCCCGCCAGAATTTCAGTGTTATCTGAAAAACACGTCCGACTCCACTGTTGCATGTTTTACATCACTGCTGCTGGTAACAGCTCTGACTGTTACCCTGGGCGATCCCTGTGGCCCTCGGCAATTGATTCCCTGACTACAGAGAAAACCACATTCATCTGATCCACACATGGCCCACACAGCACACCAGCACTAGCGTAGACAAGCTGCCCCAGCAGCACAGGCCTAGCAAGGAAAGAAAATGCTCCGAGTGCTATAGCTTGGAGTCCTCTCTTCCGGAAGGCAAGCTGGCCACAGGTGTGGTAAGCAAGTACCATTCTGATCACAAGGCCAGATATGTAGAAGTAATCAGATTGAAAAAATAGAGACAGGTTTGGGGAAAAGAATGTGATGGCTGTTTTTTTTTTATCAACCAAGCTCCCTAAAGGAGGGAACCTCAATTAATAAAATGCCTCCATAAGATTCAGATGTAAGGCATTTTCTTAGTTTGAAATTGTGGGGAAGCTAGTGTTTCATGAGTGGCTGGTAGTTTGTGCATCACTGTCTAGGGTGTGCTGTGTGAGTGCCAGAGGTGCTATGGTTGTTGTTGAGGCAGTGGTCTCTAAGCACAGGTGTTAGGGACTCCAGCCATGCTGGCTCACTCCCTCACTCCTCTGCTAAGGAACTCTTCCATAGCACTGCTGGCAGAGCAGAAGAAACCAACACCTAGAGATACAATGTTTCTGGGGAAATCACTGTCCCCTGGAGTCAGCCTTGCATGATGAAAGGGACCCAAAGCAATCAACTGCTCCAAGCTAACTTGCTGCTGCCCTGGGTTAGGACTGTCACTGCTGACAAGTATTGAGTCCTCAGAAGAGGTGTAGCAAGATGGAGCCTAGTGAAGGTGCAGTCATGTGGTAGAGTTTATGATTATCTCTTAGTGGTCACTGTTCATGGACCACTGATTGAGTCCTCTTTATCTGAATATTCAAAAAGTCCTCATAAGTAAGGTCCTTTTGCCGGGCAATTCCTCATCATGGCTGTCTTTGTAGGGTTTCCACTGCTATGATGAAAAACCATGACCAAAGCAACTAGGGAGAGAAAGGGACTGCATTGCTTACCCTGTTCATACTGAAGGAAGTCAGAACAGGAACTTAAACAGGGTAAGAACCTGAGGCAGGAGCTGATGCAGAGGCCATGGAGGGATGTTGCTTACTAGCTTTCCTCCAATGGCTTGCTCAGACTGCTTTCTTATAGAACCCAGGACCAGCAGTCCAGGAATGGGACTACCCATTATGGGCTGGGTCCTCTGCCATCAATCACTAATTAAGAAAATACCTTACAGCCAGACCTTATGGATCTGGCTTTCTCAATTGAGGTTCCTCCTTTCAGATAACTCTAGCTTGTGTCAAGTTGACCTAGACTACCCACCTTCTACCGGTAGTAATACCTTGCAGAACTCTGCAGTACATCACAATCAGGACATACACATTGATGCTGCTAACCCTGTTTGCCTGTTCCTGTCTTACATGTGCTTCTATCCGTGGTGCATTTAGTTCCATAAGATTGTACCACACGTAAGCATGAGGTCATCACCACAGGTGTGGTCCTGGAGTGCCGTCCTCTGTAAGAGCCAATCATGCTTCCTCTTATGGACACATATGCTCTATTCCACCGCTGTCCAGCAACTGTGAACCCATTTGTTCTTAAAACGACAATTCTGTTATTTCAAGAGCGTCCCATAAATGGGGTTGTACAGTGTGCAGCTTCCTGAGATTGGCTTTTTTTTTTCCCTCACTAGACTTTCCTTGAGAGCCATCTTTATTCTGTCAGTAGTTGGTTCACTGTGATTACTCTTGGCATTCCGGAGTATGGTCAACCATGTTTGACTATTCACCCAATGAAGCATATTGGAGTGTTTCCAGTGTGCAGCTGTTCTAAGTAAAGCCAATATGGATGTCAGTGTGGAGGTGTTTTGTGCGGACACAAGGCTCTCTGGGATAGATGCTCAGGAGTGCAAGAATGTGTCTGCCCTCTTTTCTTATCAAAATTCCAAATTTCCTTTCTTCTTTGTTCTGATGCCTTCTGAATTGATAAAGTTGCATTTTCTTCCAAGCCGTTTTACCAGGACCACTGTCTCATAACTGTCACCTTGAGAAAGCTTTGATTACTTTTAATCACATGAGTGGTCAGTTTGAAATTTTAAACATATATATTTTATCTATTTTTCAGGCCTCTCTGGCTGTCCCCTCGCCAGGTAATGGTCATCCCTGTAGGTCCAGCTTGTGAAAATTATGCACTACAGGTAAAGTCACCGACATCTGAAGGACATAATGACTTGTCATGTATTCTGTGTAGTCATTGACTTGAAATGCTGTTTATGCTTTAAGATAATGCCCTGCTAGCATGTTGATGACCACCGTCTCCTTCCATTGTTGAGAGCAATGAATGAGTTATGTCTATGGGGCTGTGTTAGAACTGTGCCCTTAATGTTTTTGAGAAATGGGTGTTTTCAAGCACCTCACACTTACTCTTTCCCACTTGTTTTTATTAGGGAAGAATACCTTATCAGCTGCAGCTTCTAATAACAAATACTTATTACCTTACTTTTAGGGGAAGAGGGTAGTAGTCTGGGAGCAGCTTAGCTGGTTCTATTTTTAAACATTTTAAAAATATATTTATTTGTTTATGTATTTATTTGGGATTTTTTTTTTTTTAAGACAGGGCTTCTATATGTAACCCTGGCTAGGCTGGAACTCACAGAGATCCCCCTGCCTCTGCCTCCTCTGAGTACTGGGATTAAAGGTGTACACCACCATACCTGGCTTATTTATTTTCTATGTAAGAGTGTTTTGCCTACCTGTATGTATGCCTGGTGTCTAAGGAGTTTAGAAGAGGGTACCAGATCTTCTGGAATTAGAGTCAGGATCGGTTCTGAGCTACCATGTGTGTGCTAGGAACCAAACCCAGACCTTTGCAAGAGCAGCACATGCTCTTCACTGCTGAGCCATCTCGCCAGCCCCTAGCTGTTTGGTTTCAGCATTGAATCTCATGGGGATACAGCCTTTGGGCATAGGTGCCATTCCTGAGGTCTTCATTGTGTGGGTTGCTTCTCATGTAGTTGGAATGCCCTCCAGAGCAAGGGATCTGGAGAGAGAAATGACAGGCTTTGGCAACCTAGATTTAGTAGTGATAAGCCCTCCCTTCCATGCCTTCTGACCAACTCTGAACAAAGTGGCAGGAGCTACATGGAGCTGTCAGTACCAGGAGATGGGAACAGGGCTGCTGTGGAGTCTGGCTACACGATCTGATGACAGAAACGCCCCACTTTCTTCTAGGTGTCCAAGGAATGCTTTGAAGAAGGCTTCATGGCTGACGTGGACTTAGATGACAGCTGTACACTAAATAAGAAAATACGGAATGCACAGCTGGCACAGTATAATTTTATTTTGGGTAATTGAAGCTCATTTTTTCAATGCTTGGCTTGGGGATTTACATAAAGGAAACAAAAAGGAGAAATATGGTGTAACTTCATATCACAAGTTAACTGTTGCATTGAGGTACACAAGGCAGATCCCACAGCTCCACTGGCAACACTTAACATTCAAGCCCGAATGGAGACAGACACCAGGTTTATTTCTTCAGTGGAACTGCACCACTTTTGCCCCAGTGTGATGTAAAACCCAGAGACCCCCCCTTTAAGTTTGTGAATTGTGAATAATTAGACACAAATTCCAAAAATTTGGCTCAAAAAATAAATGAAAGTTAACAATGAAATCAGGAGAAACTGATATCAACATGCCTGGAGGTCTGGTCTGGTCACGCCCCACACGGAGGAAGGGTGTGTAGTGGGAAGAAAAAGGAAGCATGACCAGAGGCATTCTGTCAGCAGTTGATCACTGGTAAGGCCTGCTTGTGGAAGGAAGTGAGACGTCTCAGTCAGGCTTTTTGTTGTGGTAGAAACCTCACTTAGCTCACTAGGTGCCTGGGTGACTGGTGACCTGAGAGGTCGGATTAATAGCCAAGCTATTGAGAAAGTGACCAGCAACTCAGCCTCACCAGGACCTCATCTCTGTTTGTTTCACTGTTTTGCTCTAATCCTTTGGAATATTGTTAATTCCACTTGTTTCTTCTTTCTGCATGGGAAGAAGCACATATGCGGGTTCCCACCTTTTCTCACAGTACAAGAGAGAACAGGCTTTCCCACACATTCTAGAAAATTCTGATTGGCTTGCTTGGATCCAGCCACATGATATTCATCAAATATGACAGGAAGAATCAGATATCTGTTAAAAAAAAAAATTCCCTTCCAATTTGTGTTCCAAGACCACAGTAGCGTGCTCTGAAGTAGATAGGAGAGGGGCTTAGACTCCTCCCCTCCCCTCAAGGCACTGAACATCATACTCATGAGACTGGAATTCAGTAAGCAGTATTGAGGAGAAACTCAGGTGTGTGTCAAATGACCGTTAACTTATGGCAGGTAAATCATTCATTTTAAAAATGTTTATTTCTCTTTCATTTTTACAGTGGTTGGTGAAAAGGAAAAGATAAATAACGCAGTAAATGTTCGAACAAGAGACAACAAAATTCATGGAGAAATATCAGTAGCTTCAGTCATTGAAAAACTGAAGAACCTCAAAAAATCGCGCACACTAAATGCCGAGGAAGAGTTCTGAAGGCTTCTCCTTGTGCTTCTATATAACCATGTTTTGACCTCTGAAAATGTATTTCCCCTGTCACTTAAGATAGTAGGACTTCTAAGAATCCTAGGGCCACTTGTAGGGCTCTAATGAGTTCAACCTAAGAAGGAAAAGTGATTATTTGATATAAACAAAATTTTAATTCATTGTGTTCTGAGACTAAATAGGAGAAGCTGGAGAAATTTGCAAGATATCAAGATGCCAGAGACCTAAGTGGTCAAATGGTGTTCATTCAAAGAAGGGAACACTAGTGAGAATTATCAGAAATTATGCTTTGTTTCTTTCCAGCCTGGGGGCTGTAGCTTGGTAACCAGAGCATCCTCGTTGCATGTATGGGGCCTGAGCTCCATCCCCAGCAGCCACCACCTCTCACCCAATGGCAGAAATAGACTTTCAATAAAAGCCCATGGTCCTTTTTGAACATGGAGGGGAGGTGTCTTATTTTCTAATACACATGTCTCAGGTATTTTTATGGCTGTTTGACTAAAGTTCATACTGAAACACATGTTCAAATTTGGAATCGTTACTTCATTTAGTCGGCAATCATAAGAGTAGTACTAATATTGTGTTAGTGGCAAAGGACTATGAAATCTCAAAGAGATGTTATGGAATCCATTATTTGCATTGTGGGTTAAGGGTTGCACTTTTAATGCTTCCAATTCATAATTCCTTATTCATCTTTAGAAACACTTAAGTCCTAAATAAAATGCATCACACAGTGTTTCTAGAGCCTCTCCAATGCATGCACTATGTTTGGACACTTATCTAGAGTTGAATCACTCCTTTCCTGGGGTGTTTCACTTGTTTGCTGAATCAAGTGTATTTCTGATTTTTTTCTTTTAATCGAGACTGGGTTTCACGATGTAGTTCTGGCTGGCCTGTAGCTCACAAAGATTTGCCTGTCTGTGCCTCTGGACTGCATTTCTGATATTTTCAAAACTATTTTTATTTTGTGTGCATGGGTATCTTGTCTGTTGTCTGTGCACTGCAAGAGTGTCTAGTGCTTACAGAGGCCAGAAGAGGGTACCAGATCCCTGGAACTGTAGTTATGGATGGTTGTGAGCTGCATGTGGGTACAGGAAATCAAAAGTAGGTCCTCTAGAAGAGCAGCCAGCGCTCTTAACTGCTGACTAGCTCTCCAAATCCTGTATTTCTGACTTTAACTGAAAGGAATACCTTACTGTCTTGGCACCTAATTAAAATAGCTTTATGCCAAAGAGAATTTACAGATTTATTTCACTAGGAGCAACAGAATTCAAATTAGATGCAGAAAAGCATCAGTCTTTGATATACTATTGATTTTCCTGAACACGAAGAGTGAAGCATCATAGATGAAATCAGTATGATGGTGTAGGGTGCAAATTGTGACCATTTTTAAAGCTAACATTTACTATAGGATTGTTGTGCGCTAAACACCATTTCACTTTTTCACTTATCAGATGTGCAAGTGAAGGAATGGGGAGTTTGGGGACCCCCAAAGTGCATGTCAACAAAATAGAGAGAGGCATAGCAACAGCAGGCTTCCTGATATATAGAAACAATGTAGGTTGTTCAGAGCAGCTCCCCCTCCTCGAGGTTGGTCTTTAGCCAGGCTGGGGTTGGACTCTGCTTCTACGAAAAAATTCCACACACTTGGCTCTTGTCCTAGGCCCTGAGACCTAACCTGTTTTTCCCAAGTCTCAGAGGAACTCTAAAATCTGCGTGTCCCCCAACAGGCTGTGGTGAAACCTAAAGCAGGAGCCCTGAGTCCTGGTGCATGGGACTCGGCGCTCTTGGAGCTACTTCCCTTGCTGCATGGGTCAGCAGAACTAAAATGGGCTAACCACATCGCATCACAACCGTCTCCCTGACTCCCAATGGAAAGAGAGGGACATCTCATTAAAGGAAGTGAGGGCTATTCTGGTCCGAGCTACTTCTTGCTGCTGAGGGTCCCCAGTTTCACTCACTTACCCTGGCCAACAGCACGCAAGTGCAGCGGCAGAGAGACCACCGAAGCGCGGACTGGGAAGCAGAGCCCAGCAGCAGAGAGCTTGCGGGCTGCGGCCGGACACGCCCCTTCGGCGCGCCCCCACAGCCCCGCCTCCTGGCCCGGAAGTGCGCACGCGCAGCGGCAAGATGGAGGCTGCGGCCGAGCCGCTACGGTCTGTCCGCCACCTGTCCCGCGTGCTGCTCTTCCTGTCCCAGTGCTACATTCTGTCCGGCGATGGTGAGTTCAAGGATGGGGGCCGCACGCACTGGGCGAGCTGGTGGCAAGAGGGGCCCCTGAGTCGCGGGAGGCCGGCAACCGACGCCTGGGCGCCGCAGCCCTCCGGGCCCAGGCCGCAGCACTGCGCTCCAGTCCGCCCGGAAAGCCGGTGTTCCCTGCGTCGGTAGCCCAGAACCCGAGTCGAACCCGTCGTTTCATGAACTGTATCTAGGGCCTAGTGCAGCCCCTACCTGCTAAGCACACAAACCAAGGGTATCCTATCCCAGGATAACAAACATGTTTCTCTAATTGTAGGATCCTTAAATTTAGAGCACTCGCAGCCGCTGGCTCAGTCTATAAAAGATCCGGGCCCAACACATACATCCACAGTAGTTCCCAGGGCAGCAGGTACTAGACGTTTTCAATTCTAGTAAACGTGCATGTTTATATTGAGTAGTCCCACCACCCCCTTTTTGTTTTCGATAAACATTTCTTTAGTATATAAGTCGCCTTTTGTTTTTCGCTGTTTGCTGCGGTGTTGTTTAGATATATAAATTAAGGGCAGACAGCCGCTTTCAGTAGACAGTGTTGGTGTTTGATTCCTTTTTGAAATCTATGACTTAACTCCTCATCCAGCCCCACAGGACTCTCCATTTCTGTCTATTTTTTATTTTCCACTCTCTCCCAGCCCCTTAGCCAGTGCTGTTTTCCCCTGAGTTAAAAAACAAACAAACAAAAAACAACAACAACAAAACCAAGCCTATAATGCTTCCCTAATGCTATGTGATGCGCTGGGATAAAGAGGAGCTGGATAGATACCTGGAGTATAATCCGGGTGGGGTCAGGCTTTTGGGGGATTGAGGAAATTACCTCTTTAGGATCTTTGTTTCCTCTTCTTTCTGGCCTCTGTGGTTATCTTGATTTAAGGCCTTTTCAGCTTCATGATTTGAACCTTCCAACTCCGGGCCACATGAAGAACAATAGGGGGAAATGGTATTTATAGCGTTAGCCACTTCATGTCAGTTTCAAGTATTCCTGTTTTGCTAAATGTATTCTAGCTCTTTAGGTTCATCTCTTTGGAGTTCATTATTTCAGGGACTTGGACTTGAAACTGGCAGAGCTATTTTACAGATCCTTATTTGGATATACGTGCTAATACCAGAATTTTCTGGAGGCCGGAGGATGTCAGTAGCTTCATTTTTCTGTCAGTAAATTTTGATGGAAAGGACGTTGGATAGGATTTGAATGTTCTGGTTCCAGGTCTGTCAAATACATCCTCTGGGATTTTGTGTAGACTCTGCCTTATCCAGGCTTTAGCTTGTCCACTGTGCCCATAGCTATCGGCTCTGACTTGGGCCCAGCCTTTTCCCTGAATTATCTCCCAGTGAGAAGCTTACAGTTTTCATGGCCACATGGGAAGCAGGAATGAAAGACTTTTTACTGATGTCACACCAGTTACCAGGTCACAGCCAGCTGGTTGACAGAAACCCTCTTAAGATTGCAGGTGTCACTGACCCCAACTCTAAGCTGTTTACATTCCAGCACGTGTGTCATTGCTGATTGATCTCTCCACCTTTGAAAATGCCTTTCACTGTTCTTTTGATCACTATCCGTAGAGAATCAGCTGTTCTCTCACCTCACAGAAAGTACTGAAACCCCTCCTTACATGATGAAGTGTCCAAGCAATGGTTTGTGTAGCAGACTTCCTGCAGACTGTATAGAATGTGCGACCAATGCCTCCTGTACTTATGGGAAGCCTGTCACGTTTGACTGCACAGTGAAACCTTCTGTTACCTGTGTCGTAAGTATTGTAGTTTACTTTTCCCAACTGCATACATTGTAACATGAAAGTGTAGCTTATGTTGGTAAGCTCTATGACATAATGATTTCATTGTGGTCTTTTATAACTGCACTGGAAAGTATTTTTAAATCTTGCATTTGGTTGTAGGAGTATATCTCAGTGGTAGAACATATGCTTAGTATGTATATGAGGCCCTGCCTTCAACAACCCCTGACTCACTGCTAATTTTTTTCCCAAAAATGAAACTCTTGGGATGAGAATATTCTGTGCAAAGATGAAGACCAGCATTTGGATTCCTAGCACTAGTGTAAAACCTTAAACATGGCTGCATGCATCTGTAATCCCAGTGCCAGAGAGGTGTATAAGGAGGACCTTAAGGGCTTGCTGGCTAGTGATGGCTCAGTTGGTAAAGTGAATTTGGAGCTCCAGGTTCAATAGGGAAGATGCCAGATGTCAACCTCTGTCCTCTACATGTAGGTACACAAATGAATACACACACACAAATACATACCACATACACACTGAAGTAAAACCTAAGTTTAACTATAAGTAAAAATCTTCCATGTCAGGGTAGGCCAATTTTGATTCTAATGTTAATAGACAGGCTGGTTGTTGTTGGGTGGCTGTGTTGCTCTCTGGGGTTTAAAGATGTCAGTTTGCTAGGCTAAGTCCCTCGTGAACTTCTGGGTTCTCAGTAGAGAGGATTGGGGTAGAGAGGGGAACACAGATGAACTTGCAAAGGGATCAGCTTTGTCAGTGGTGGGAGAGGCAGCGTAGCATAGCATCGTGGCCAGTGTCCCTCTGTAGACCTCCCACTTCGATAAAGCTGGATCCATGACTAGGCCAGAGAGAAGAGTCTCAGGAGAAGTCAGAGTGAAGCAGAGTTGATTAGAGAGTTGTGATACGCACTTTAGATTTAAGAATGGGTGTTGAGAGAGGAAGTCATAAGAGAAGGACAGTACACGCTCCCAAGGTAAGGCTGCCTGTTTCTTTTCTTTCTTTCTTTCTTTTTTTTTTTTGTTTTTTTGTTTTTTTGTTTTTTTGTTTTTTTTCAAGACAGGGTTTCTCTGTGTCACCTTGGCTATCCTGGAACTCACTCTGTAGACCAGGCTGGCCTCAAACTCAGAAATCCACCTGCCTCTGCCTCCCAAGTGCTAGGATTAAAGGCGTGCACCACCACCGCCCGGCTGGCTGCTCGTTTCCTAAGGGCTGCACTCAGGTGCCTTCACAGTGACTGTGTACATGACTCTGTAACCTTCTAAGTTAACAGGCTGTAAGGGCTGTAATTTACAACATGATTTAAAGATTGTTCTGATTTAAATTTTAATGAAAGGTATGATCTGGACTACTGACTTTTCTTAAAGCATAGCCTTCAAAATGAAATGGCGCAGCTGTCTCACAGAACATGCTATTTAGAGCTGTGGAGTCCTAATATAGGAGCAGGCAAGGCTCCAGACATTGTGACCCTGAGCACTCTGTCCTGTCTTTAGGGAAGGAAACTCTGCTTCTATAGGCAGTTTTAGCTTTATGAGTTGACTTGAGATTTTTAACTGTCAGCTAGCAGGAACTATAAACTAGCTTCCAGGGTAAGGCACTTCGCTCCCTTCCCATAGGTTTTTCTTCTTTCTATTCAGTCTCATTCTTCATGTTGGAAAGATGGGTTCAGTAAATGTGTGGGATACCTGATAGCTCTCTGGAAATATAAAGGAGTGAACCTTCCAGGTAGGTGGGAAGGTCAGGTGATTGTCATTGTTGAGAGACACTGAGCTCTGGCCCTGCTGTAAGCAAAGCACAGAGCCTCACCTCAGTTCTAAATTGTCTTCACTCTTCCCTGACTCAGTCTCGGGGTTACTTCAACTCTGTGAGCACTTAACACATGAACCAGAGTGCAGTCCACCTGAGAGCCACCTGGTGGCAGGACTCAGAACTCTGCATGCCTGTGGTTCTGAGCCCTGAGGTAGAATGAAGTAGAAAGCACACATCTGCTGCCTTCTCCTCCCCCTCCCCTTCTTCCCCTTCTTCCTCTTCCTCTTCTTCCTCCTCCTTCTAATCTTTTTTCTTTTTTTCTTCAAATTTTTTAATGTATGGATGTTTTGCCTGCATGTATCTGCCACATGCATGTATTTGCCATTATATGTGGTGCCCCTGGTGGCCAGAAGAGGGCATCTAACTAGATCTCCCTAGACCTGGAGCTAGAGGTCGCTGTGAGTCTCCAGAGCCACCAAGTGGGTACTGGGAATGAAACTGAACCATTGGCTTCTTTGGCTCTTAGTGGGAGAGGTCCTTTTTTTTTAAAATGGAAAAAAAAAATGGTTTTCTTACAATATACTCTGATCATGCTTCCCTCTCTCTCAGACCCTCTCTGCCTCTCTACCCACCCAGCTCACACCCTTTTTTCTCTATTAAAAAAAAAAAACAATAACACAATTGGAAACTGTGTTTCCAATTGACTATAGGCAAAAGATCAATAAGACAAAAAAAAAAAGAAATGCCCAAACAAAGCTATTTGAGGCAAAAGTCTAGAGAGATACTCTAGAGTTCATTATATACCCAAGGAGACTCCATTAGAGAAGCCCAGTTTTTCCTTGGCAGATGGGTACCAATTGCAGATAGATTTCTGGTTAGGGGTGGGAGCCCTTGTCCCCTGCCCGCTCTAAGCACTGGGACCCTATCTGCAGTCAGTTCCTAACCACTGAGCCATTTCTCCAGGCCCCCCTTTTATAAACTGCAAACATGTGAATACTCATTATTAAAAAGCTAATAGAAGTCACAGGGAAATTCCACTCTAAAACACCCCTTTGGTTTTTTGACACATGTCTTTTCTGTGCAGCTTTGGCTGTCCTGAAACTCACTACATAGGCCAGACTGGCCTCAGACTCAGAGCTCTACCTGCCTCTGCCTCCCAGGTGTTAGGATTAAAGGCGTGCACCACCATGCCAGCCCATGGCCTTTTTCCTTTAGGTAAACTGTATAGACTTTTTTCCCTTGATGCTACTTATGGACCTGCTTCCTTTACTTACTGTTAGGTCCTAAATGTAAGTGTTTTAGAAGTTTGGGTCTGTTGCTATAACAAGCTGACATATTGTAACTGATTGACTTTGTGCTTTGGACTTTAGGATCAAGACCTCAAACCCCAGAAGAACTTCATCATCAACATGACTTGCCGGTTTTGCTGGCAGCTTCCTGAAACAGACTACGAGTGTTCAAATTCCACCACCTGCATGACCGTGGCCTGCCCTCGGCAGCGCTACTTTGCCAACTGCACGGTGCGCGACCACATTCATTGCTTGGGTAAGGAACAGAGTGTGAGGGAGCTGTGAGAAAAACTGTCTTTTCTGAGCTTACTCAGCCCCTAACCAGAAACTTGAGAACTAAATGTATTGAGTTGTAGTCAGTAGTTCCTCAGATACATCAGTTCTCAGAACAGGGCTGACAAACAAAAGCAGGGGATCTCCTACACTCACCATAGTATGTAATAAAACAAGAAAACCGCCTCAGGTCTACAGCAGAAGTTGGACCTCATTCACATTAGCTTCCAGCCAGTACTGATGGCATTGGGCCCACCTGAGGGCATTGCTTGCTTTCCTCCCCTTGCTCTCTTCACGGAGGTGACTCATCTTCTGAACTTTATTCTCTGCTTCCTTTCAGGAAGATATCTATCCCATAGCTTTGTCTTCTAGAATGGCTGTCTTCATTATCATTCCCAGTAGTAGACAGTACACATGCTCTTAATAACCCAGCTCCTCTCTGACACTTACTGTCTTTTTATTGACAGGCTTTATTTATGTTGCTTATAGCAACCTTCAGTAGCCCTAAGGCCCTTTCCCAAGCTGTGAACTCTACTTTCTTTGGAAGATCTTTGATTATGAGTTGGGGGGGCTGGGGGGGAGTGGGAATGGAGGGAGAGAGCAGGGTTAGAGATGTGTGCTGGCATTGTAGAGGCCTGAAGTTAGTGGTGGGTGCCCCTTGAACTCTCAGCGCCCAGAGCTCACCCATTCCAGCTCTAGCTGGTCAGCTGGCTGGGGAGCTTTCCTGTCCCTGCCTCCTCAGTGCTTAGACTGCATGTCTGCCCAGCTTCTCCATGAGATCATGTATGCATACAGAGTGCTTGTCCATCAAGCATTTTCTCTCGTCAGAACACACTTAGTTTCAAGAAGCTTAAGTTACTTTTAGAACCAGCCCCATTATAGTGTGTTTTTATTGCTTTCTTATTCTGGGATCATACATATAAAAGGCATTTTCTTTTAAAACCAACTTTGGCTTTTCATATTGAGGTCCATAATCCTTCTGGAGTTCATTTTTGGTAGATGATATAAGGTAGATTCAGTTTTTTATTTCTCTCCAGGTGGTTAGCCCTAAGTTAACAATAGAAGCACTACATCTGTGCTTATAAATAGCAAAGAGTTTGTTTTACGATGTTTGCTGTGGTAAATGTTTTTTTAACGAGAGATAACTTTTAAATTCCAAGGACATTTGTTTATAAGTGGGTCTCTGTGAGGATATTCATGTTGCCATGTTTCAGTGTAAAATGTTCCTTTTTTGTTTTTGGAGGCAACCGGACTTTCCCTAAGCTGCTGTACTGCAACTGGACTGGAGGCTACAAGTGGTCCACGGCCCTGGCTCTCAGGTACACTGGCCCTGCTGGGTTTAGCCGCTCCTGGGGTTCTCGGGTTCAGTGGGAGCTTCCCGTGCTGTGCTCAGCCAGGCTTATCTCCATCTGAGCCTCCCGCTTACGTTAGGTAGGTGCTAAGAGACAGATGTGGGAGATGAGATGAAACTAAGGAACTGAGCTGTGCTAGCTTCTCCTCCGAGGTATGGCTGACAAGCTGGAATTACTGTTAACACATTGTTAGAAACAGCCAGGGTTTTATACCCAAGCCCACCTAAATCACTAAAACACTGTTTAAAACAGTCTAATAATGAATATTTTAAGTAATTTATTACAGAGAGTAGTAATTTGCTCACTGAAAATTAGGAAGATAAAAGCACTTAATTTGAACATTTTTGTTATGCTCTGTGTCTTTCTGTCTGTTTCTCTGTCTGCCTGCCTGTACAGCACACATGTGGAGGCCAGAGGACAATTTTGTGGAGTCTGTTCTCCTTCCCCTTCTGCTTGGGTTCTGGGGTGAGACTCAGTCACCAGGCTTTGATGCAAATACCTGCACCTACTGAGCCATCTCACTCGCCAAGAAAAACATTTTAAATTGCTTATAATTGTGCCATCTAATTGTATACCTGTAACATTACATAAAAATGAGTGTTGAGCATGTGGAGTGCTTGCTGCACAAGCATGCCTAGCACCCACTGCAGCAGTGGCTGGGTGAGTGTCAGGTGCAGTCAAGTGGTTAGGTGATGAATAACAGAGCCAGATACCCCAGGTTAGCCTCTGGCACCCACTGTCACACACACATACCATACACTATATGCACAAAAAGAAAGAAAATGCACTTACATATTATTAAACCTCCAGCAGTGTCTAAAAGAATTGTACCCTCTCATCCCGTGAAAAGAGAAACTAAGAGGGACTTCAGTCAAATGAGTGATTAAAAGTTAGGCCCCTTTGTCAACATTTTACATCACATACTGCACTGAGCAGCTGACTAGAATTATGAAAGCTTTTTTTTTTTTTTTTTTTTTTTTTTTTTTTTTTTTTTTTTTGGTCACAGCTCAACAAAGGGTTATTTAGAGTGCTCACTCTAAGGAGATGTCTGTGAGTTTGCTCCAAAACGCTGTTGGTTCCATGGTCCCCTCAGATACCCAAATCCCAGGGCACTCAAGTCCCTTTTATGAAATAGTGTAGTGCTTGCACACAGTGCACAGACAGCCCATCCTTCCCTCCATCATCCCAACCTGGCTTATGCCGTCCAGTGTAAACTCTGTGTGAATGCTTCTCACTTGTTGAGATACAGTGACAAGGGAAAGGTTGTACCTGCGCAGTATTGATGCGTTTTCTCATGTGCTTTGCTCAGCTGGCTGCTGTTCTCTGGGGAGTGCGCTCTCACAGAGTCAGCCCCAGTGGGTGCTTGTTAGCCAGCCGGTGCTCGGGCTCCTTCCCACGCACTGTGAGGTTTGCTTTGAGCTTTTCTGTTATCTCCCAGCAGTTTAAGATCTTAGAATTAACAGTCACTCACAGTACTAAACCTTTAGAGAGAAGTACCTAGGATTAGGTGACTGGATCTGGCAGGCATGCCTCAAGACTCAGTTCCTGGGCTGGTGAGATGGCTCAGCGGGTAAGAGCACCGACTGCTCTTCCAAAGGTCCTGAGTTCAAATCCCAGCAACCACATGGTGGCTCACAACCATCTGTAATGAGATCTGACACACTCTTCTGGTGTGTCTGAAGACATCTACAGTGTACTTATGTATAATAATAAATAAATCTTAAAAAAAAAAAATTAAAAAAAAAAAAAGACTCAGTTCCTGCCTCCAGACCAGCACTCTGCAAGCTGGGTCCCTCAGTGAGGGTCATTTCTGTAACAGAAAATGTTGGGTTTCAGCATAGCCAAAAATTGTTTCCTAATTCCCCTCTGCTTCCAAGAATCCACCCCAGGGCTCACATGTGCTGAGTCCTTGCTTATCTTTGGCAGTCTTCTTGCCCATGGTTGTTTGGTGTTGTAAATGTGTAAATGTTGTAAATGTGTCATGGGGGTTCCATCCTCTCAGACCCTTTCCTGCCGTGGAAAGAACTGCTCGCCTACACTTACTGAGTTGGGCTGCTCTGCTCTTCTTTTGCAGCATCACCCTTGGGGGCTTTGGAGCAGATCGCTTCTACCTGGGCCAGTGGCGCGAAGGTCTCGGCAAGCTCTTCAGCTTTGGTGGCCTGGGAATATGGACTCTAATCGATGTCTTGCTGATTGGAGTTGGCTATGTGGGACCAGCGGATGGCTCTTTGTACATTTAACTGTGATTATGTGCTTCAGAGAGCAGTGTGTAGAGTCCTTTGTATGGAGATGGACACGGTATGAGAGGGATATTTATGTTTTTAATGTACAGCATCTGTACTTGGCTTGCCTTGATGAAGGTAAAATAAAGAAATGGAACACTGAACCACAGCAACCTAGAACTTTTATTTGTGTGAAATCCTTTTGTGTGTGTGAGGGGGAAGAGCTGGGGAGCGGGGAGCCAAACTAATCTTAAAGCCAGAGAAGCAAAATGGCAGAAAGGCCATTTTGAGTCCCACTGCGTTACTTTTATCTCCCACCTTCAAGTCCTTCAGTCAGCTTCAGTCGTGTGGGATGGGCAGTCAATCTCTCAGCTAAAGTTACTTCCATAGACTTCCAGCATCTGTAAGTCCTGAATGTAATGCCTTCCTAGTATGATCTGTCTCAAGGGAGATACAGTTTTATGTAGAGTTTGCCATTGGGTTCTGTAAACAGTTGCAAGAGTACTGAAACTGAGTAAGCTTGCAGGACCACAGTAACCCAGAGCAGCCTTCTGGATGCCTTCCGGGTCGGAGAGTCTCATCAGAAGGAGAGTCGTCATTGCTTAGACAGGTAAAAAGTTGGCTTTCAACTCATCCCTCCATTCCAACAGGTAGGTGGTCATAGCTATGTGGATCATAGACACAATGGAAGTGTTAAAAAACAAAATTACTTGTGTGACAAGTGTTTTCTGAATGGTCCCAGATCTGTTGCTGGCCTTTCATGGAAGAGAAAAGATAGTAACAATGTAGTCCAGAGTGAGTCTTGCTCAAGGTCGGTTTTGAAACTGAATCCTACATTTAATATCTGCACAAGACTGTTAACCAACATGTAGATCCAGAAGCCATAACATACCTCTGGGGAATATTTCTACTGACCTCCTGGGGTAGCCAGCTGTGGTCTCATGCCTGTCATCTTGGCACTTGGGAGGCTGAGGCAGGGAATATGTTGCAGGAATTTCGAAGATAACCAGGAACACATGGTGTGTTCCCGACTAGACTGTCTGCAGAGACAAAGCCTGTCTCAAAGGGAAAAAAATCCCAGGGGACAAGCTTTTCTTTAGATGATTAATAAGTGTGGGTTGCCTTAAAGTGTGATCCAATCACTGTGGTGGCAAAAGTTTTGTTTTTAAACAGTCCACACATTACCCCCCTCCTGGTCTGCCCTCCCCCAGTTCCTTATCCCATTTCTCCTCCCCCTGTCTCCAAGAGGATGCCTCCCCCCACCCCAGACCTCCCCACTCCCTGGGGCCTCAAGTCTCTCAAGGATTAGGCAAATCTCCCACTGAAGCCAGACCAGGCCTCTATGTGTCAGGGGTGTCAGACCAGCTCCTGGTTGGTGGCTCTGTCTGAGAGATCTGGGGGGTCCAGGTTAGTTGAGACTGCTGGTCTTCCTATGGGGTCGCCCAGGTTCTTCCAGACTGTCCCTATTTCAACCATAGGGGTTGGACTTAAGTCCAATGATTGGGTGTAAGTATTTGCATCTGTCTCAGTCAGCTGCTTGTTGGGCCTCTCGGAGGGCAGCCATACTAGGCTCCTGTCTGTAAGCACATCATAGCATCAGTAATAGTGTCAGGCCTTGGAGCCTCCCCTTGAGATGGATCCCAAGTTGAGTCCAGCCACTGGACCTCCATTCCCTCTGTCTCTTCTCCATTTTTGTCCCTGTAGTTCTTTCAGACAGGAACAATTCTGGGTCAGAGTTTGACTGTGGGATGACCACCCACCCCTCTACTTGATGCCCTGCCTTTCTACTGACTCTGAGTTCCCTCTCCCCACTGTTGGGCATTTCGTCTAAGGTCTCTCCCTTTGAGTCCTGAGAGTCTCTCACCTCCCAAGTCTCTGGAACTTTCTAGAGAGTCCTCCCTACCACCCCAAGTTTACATATTTCCATTCATTCTGCTGGCCCTCAGGGCTTCTCTCCTATCTCTCCCACCCTGCAATACCTAATCCTGTTCCCCTTTTCCCCTCCCTGTCCCCTCTCCCACCCAGGCCCTTCCCTCCCTCTGCCTCCAGTGATTGTTTTCTTCTCCCTCCCAAGTAGGATTGAAGCATCCTCAATTGGGCCCTTCTGCTTGTTAACCTTGAGTTCTATGGATTATATCTTGGGTGTTCTGTATGTTTTTGGCTAATATCCACTTATTAGTGAGTACATACCATGCATGTCCTTTTGGGTCTGAGTTACCTCACTCAAGATTATGTTTTCTACTTCCATGCCTTTGTATGCAAAACTCGTAAGGTCCTCATTCTTAATAGCTGAATAATATTCCATTGTGTAAATGAACCACATTTCCTGTATCCATTCTTCTGTCATGGGACATCTGGGTTGTTTCCAGCTTCTGGCTATTACAGATAAGGCTGTTATGAACATAGTGGAGCACGTGCCCCTGTGGTATGGTGGGGTATCTTTTGGGTATATTCCCAAAAGTGGTATAGCTGAGTCTTCAGGTCTATTTCCAATTTTCTGAGGAACCTCCAGATTGATTTCCAGAGTAGTTGTACCAGTTTGCAATCCCACTGGCAATGGAGTGTTCCACTTTCTCCACATCCTCGTCCACATGTGTCACCTGAGGTTTTTTGGTTTTTTGGTGGTGGTGGTGGTGGTGGGTTTTTTTGGTTTGGTTTTTGGTTTTTGGTTTTTTTGTTTTTTGTTTTTTAAGACATGGTTTCTCTGCATAGCCCTGGCTGTCCTGGAACTTCACTCTGTAGACCAGGCTGGCCTCGAACTCAGAAATCTGCCTGCCTCTGCCTCCCAAGTGCTGGGATTAAAGGTGTGTGCCACCATTGCCTACCACTGCCTGGCTCTGAGTTTTTGATCTTAGCCATTCTGATTGGTATAAGGTGGAATCTCAGGGTCATTTTAATTTACATTCCCCTGATCACTAAGGACTTTGAACTTTTCTTTAAGTACTTCTCTGCCATCCAAGATTCCTCTGGTGTGAATTCTCTGATTAGCTCTGTACCCATTTTTTGATTGAGTTGTTTGGTTTTTTTAGAGGCTACCTTCTCGAGTTCTTTATATAGTTTGGATATTAGCCCTCATTCAGATGTGGACTTAGTAAAGATTTTGTTCCCAATCTGTAGGTTGCTGATTTGTCATGTTGACTATTTCCTTTGCCTTACCTGTTAGCATCCAGAATCTGCCCGCAGCAGATATGTGGGCGGGTCCACAGAGCTGTCGCCAGGACAACGCCACCATATTCCCAGAATCCATTGGGCTCAGGCTCCCACCCTTACCTGGACTACTACGTCACAGCTTATATATAATTGGCAGCTTCTTCCATCTTTCTCTCTCTCTCTCTCCCTCTCTCCTCTCCCTCCCTTCACGCGCCGCGGTCCTCACTCCCCCTCCTTCTCCTAATTAAACCTCCAAAAACGCAGAGCTGCCTGTATCTGGTATTTGTAGACGCGCCGCTACGAACCAAACCCATCATTACCGAAGCTTTTCTGTTTCATGAGGTCCCATTTATCTTGATCCTAGAGCCTAAGCCATTGGAGTTATGTTTGGGAAATTTCCCCCTGTGCCAATGAGTTTGAGGCTCTTTCCCACTTTCTCCTCTGTTAGATCCAGCTTATCTGGCTTTATGGTGAAGTCCTTGATCCACTTAGACTTGAACTTTGTGCAAGGTGACAAATATGGATCTATTTTCATTTTTCTACATACTGACCGAGAGTTAGACTAGCACCATTTATTGAGGATGTTTTCTTTTTTCCATTGTGTATTTTTGGCTTCTTTGTCAAAGATCAAGTGTCTGTAAGTGTGTGGTTTTATTTCTGGGTCTTCGATTCTGATCAACCTGTCTGTCTCTGTACCAATACCATGCAGTTTTTATCACTATGCTCTGTAGTACAGCTTGCAGTCAGGGATGATGATTCCCCCAGAAGTTCTTTTATTGTTAAGAATTGTTTTTGCAACTCTTTAAGAATAGTAATCTTCCGGTACCTTCTCTGATTAAAGATGTAGGTGTAGCTGGGAGCAGTTTCAGTTCTGGTCACTAGAAGGCGCACCCCCCTTGCGTTCCAATGCTGTTTCCTGAAATTGCCAAGCTTGAGTTCAGTTAACAGTACTTCCAGCTGTGTGGGCTTTTCTAAGAGTCTGCTTACTTCTATCTGTGAGACTTGGTTAAGCTGGCGTTTTTTGTAAAAAGTAACTTTTTATATTCTTTCACAAGAAGCAACCCATTTGCCAACTCTGTCTTCCTCCCCTTCTTTAGCTCTATGAACAAGGCTGGCAGAGGTGGGGCAAGGGAAGTGACTTGGGGTGTTACTGACCTACATGATAATGAAAGAAAGAATTAGCCACTTGCTGGACAGTTGGTCGTCCTTGTGGCCTCCAGGTCTCAGAGAAGCAGCAGTTGTGTTTTTGTTTGTTTGTTTTGTTTTGTTTTGACTTGTTGGTTTTTGAGACAGGGTTTCTCTGTGTAGCCCTGACTGTCCTGGAACTCACTCTGTAGACCAGGCTGACCTCGAACTCAGAAATCTGCCTGCCTCTGCCTCCCAAGTGCTGGGATTAAAGGCGTGTGCCACCACCACCCGGCTAAGCAGCAATTTTTAAGGTGGAAAATGTCAACACTCAGAATCCATAGAAGGGGTCCTGAGTGAACTTATGCCCAAAATAGTAAAAAGTTTACAGGAAGGGGACTAAAAAGTTTGCAGGAAGGGGTAGCTTTTGGAGCCAGTAGGGCATTAGGAGTGGTATGCTCAGAAGCTTACACCATGGGCTCTGAGACAGAACCTTTCAAATACAGTTTAAACAATTTCCAAAGAATGAGTCTTGAAACACAGTGGTGAACTCATGCATGAGCCCTGAAGGAACCCACAGAAAGAACTGTACTTGCAGAGGCTACCAGAGAAGGCACCATGCCTCACAGACCCCTGCGACCCTGCTGGCAACAAGGTGCCAGGTTTGGGTTTGACTTTCAGGTTCTTCTGTGCTTGCTGGGCTGGAGCTTGCTCATAGTTTGTACAGTTGGAGGCAGAGAAGTCTAATATCCAAGTGCTGGCGGAGTTAGAGATGCTGACAGCCCATTGGATCCTGGTGTTGCCTTTCTGGGTCTTCACATCATATTCATAAACAGGGTCCTTCTAGAGCTCCTGTAATCCATGAGGGTTCATCCCCCATGACTAGTCACTTCCTATAGGCCCACTTCCTAGGGTGTCAAAATTTGACAGCGGTGGAGGTGGTGGAGGACACAGCGCTTACATCCTGGCGTATGTGCCAAGTGTGTTAGGAAGCTAGATCAGTCAACCCATCTCTCCTGAGACATCATCCATGTCTCCACCTTGCTCCATCAGCATGTATGCCTTTATCCCATAGTTCCTCCTGGGGAGGTGTCATGCTATTTATTTCTAACACCCACTTTGTTTCTAGGACAGCGTCTTGGCTGCATAGGCCCTTCATATCTGCTGAGTGAGTTACTTCCAGGAATACCTTGAAGGCATCATCCAGCATTTCAAAGGACTGGCAATTGAGGTGCCTGCTGGGAGATAAATGGCTTTGAGTAAGTATCTGTTGCTGACATTATGTTAATATTATTTCTGCAAGTTGCTGGGATACAATCCTGGTTCATGGTACTTGTAAAAGAGATTTCTTCATAAAGTTTCTCTGCCTTAAGTAGTACATGCCCAGCACTTGGGAGACAGAGGCAGGCAGATTTCTGAGTTCAAGGCCAGCCTAGTCTATAGAGTGAGTTCCAGGACAGCCAGGGCTACACAGAGAAACCCTGTCTTGGGCAAAAAAAAAAAAAAAAAAGATTCTCAAAATGTACAGACACGTTTGCTGAGCTGTGCCTCTTTGGTGGACTCTGCCGCTTTCCTACCTTGTGCCATGCTTGCCTTTCTGTTGGTGTAGCAGCACATCAGATGCTACGGAGTCTGCAGATGACTTGAATTCAGAAGCAACAAGTATAAGTGAGCCATATGTGCTGACACTTTAAATCAGAGGGAGAGCTCAGAGTGAATCCCTCATGGCATATCCAATTAACTCTGGGTTAAGTATGAAGTACCATAAGAATGTAGGAGAAATGGCTCAGTTGTGAAGAACACTCGCTACAATTCGAGAGGTCTACAGTTTCAGCACCCAGCATGCACATGGCTGCACATAACCACCTATATATAACCTCAGGACTAGGGGATCTAAAGCCCTTTTCTGGACTCCATATGTATCCACATACTATGTAGACACAAAATAAAAATGAATCTTTTCAAATGTATAAGATAAGTTAAACTAATTTTTCTTTTATCATATTCATGTTAGAAACTAAAAATAAACTTTTGAAATATAGAAGGAATTTATAAGTTAAATTATTTTTTCTTTTATCATACTCGTACAGAGACATTCAACTACTGGGCCACATCCACAGTCCTTAAAAATTGTTAAATTGTTGCCGGGCGGTGGTGGTGCACGCCTTTGATCCCAGCACTTGGGAGGCAGAGGCAGGCAGATTTCTGAGTTCAAGGCCAGCCTGGTCTACAGAATGAGTTCCAGGACAGCCAGGACTACACAGAGAAACCCTGTCTCAAAAACACCAAAAAAAAAAAAATTGTTAAATTGCATAAGCTTATAACATGTATATATTTTACAAGGTGTTTTGATATAGAAAAGCCAAGAAAATTAGCAAACCTACCATCACACATAGTTACCTCTATTTTTTTGAGGTTAAGGGCACTTAAATCTACTCCATAAATTTCCAGTCAAGAACACAGTAACTAGTTCCCATGAACTTTGCAAATGTATGTTTTTCCTTTCACTATGGTGGTACTAGGTATCCAACTCGGGGCCTTGTCTGTGCTGCAAAGTATGCTGTCACAGGATTATGCTCCTTGCTCGGGTGACCAGACATCTAACGTGATGACTTGTGGTGGTGGGGGGGGGGTTAGCTTGTGGTTTCAGAGAAGTTTCAGCCTGTCAAGGTGGAGGGGGCAGGGACATGGGAGCAGCCCCACCCCTTGCAGTGGGAGTGTGATGCTACAGGAAGACGCAGGTTGGAACCAAGTGTAGGTCTAACCTTGAAATGACCACACCTGTTTGTACCCATCTGGTGCCATCTTGTCAAGGTTCTCCCAACTTCAAAATAGCAACTTAAGGTGGGACTGAGCATTCAAAATTTGTGGGGAACATTTTATATTCAACCTAAAGCACTGTATCTCTGGCCCCTTAAGGCTTATAGTCATGCAGAATATTCTTAGTCCCACTTCACAAGTTACTATGCTTACATCAGAACACTGTACAAAAGTCTAAAATTGCAGAACCAGCATGATGGCTCAGCAGATAAAGATGCTTGTACCCAAGCCTGATGACCCTGGGACCTACATGGTACAAGAAAGAGTAGAGTCTCTCAAGTTGTCATCTGGCTTTCACATGCACTCCGTGGCACATGCATAACCCCCCATCTATCTATCTATCTATCTATCTATCTATCTATCTATCTATCTATCTACCTACCTATCTATCTATCTATAAATGTAATTAAAAATTAAGTTCTTCTGAGACCCAGACAAACTGACTTATGGGCCTCTGTATTAAAAACAAGCTATATCCTTCCACTATACCATGACAGATATTAAACATTCCCATTCCAAAAGGGAGAAATTGGAGGATAGATAGGAAAGTTTGGATCAAAGCAAGACCAATATTTATCTTTGTCACGATAAATAGTAAGTCCTATGGTTCCATGTTCAACATCTGAGGCACATAGTTGCCTCACCTGTGTTCCCATGGGGTTGGGTGGTCTGCCCCATGGCCCTGCTTTCTGTAATTCACTTGGGCTCTATCCACTCATTGCCTCCAGCTTTCCTTAGCATACATTCCATGTTTCTGGCATCATCAACATCCTGGGGGATAGGGTGTCCTTTCTAACTTAGGGTTCACCTTTACAAGTTTACAAATAGGCTAGTGGGGCTTCTTGCAGGAGGTCTGACCCTTCCACACATGGCCTGACATTACCAGCTTTTCTCCAGAACCTCAGCACAAGCCTCCTCCACCTATTACCCATTACTCTTTCTGTCTGTATGTCTGAAAATCTTCTCTAAGGTTGAAACGTATGGCTCCCTTTACCAAAGCTGCATTTATCTCTGAGTGCCTGCGCAGCTGACCCTGGAAAAACACTTCCCATGTTGCTCTTTTCCTGTCACATACCTGGAAACTTTCAAATGAATTTGCATTTTTTTTTTTCTGTTTTGGTTTTTCGAGACAGGGTTTCTCTGTGTAGCCCTGGCTGTCCTGGAACTCACTCT
>NW_022196904.1:55890989-55914451 GCF_008632895.1 Mastomys coucha
CTGGAACTCACTCTGTAGACCAGGCTGGTCTCAAACTCAGAAATCGGCCTGCCTCTGCCTCCCAAGTGTTGGGGTTAAAGGCGTGTGCCACCACGCCTGGCTTGAATTTGCATTTTTATAGCATAGAGCCTTCCATGGGAGGAGTTTCCTTTTCAGAGTACTTCTTCTGTTCCCCAGAATAAAGGGCACGGCCATCCTTTTACCAACTACTGAAGCTCTGCCCAGACTCGCTTCATCGAGGGCTTCAGACACATTCCTTTACATTTTTTTCTTTTGTTTTTTCTTCTTTTCTTTTTTGGCCAAACTTAATCTTCTTCACATTTTTCTACTGTGTTTTTTACTCTCAATTCTCACTGTATTTCCAGCTAAAAGTGACCAGCATCAACTCTCCTGCAGCCTGGAGACTGTACCATCTTGTAGCTTTCGTCTCCTAATAATTTAGCTCATTATTTTTAAATTCAACTTCACTCTGATTTTCAGAATACAAGCGAAGGTATAGCAATATATTTTGTTGCTGTTAGAATGTAACATAACTGATGTCTTGGTTTGGGTTTTATTGCTGTCAGCAGATGCCATAATCAAGACAACTCTTATAAAGGAAAATATTTAACTGGGGATGGAGGTTTAGTCCATTATCATCATGGCAGGAAGCATGGGAGAACACAGGCAGACATGGTGCTGCAGGAGCCGAGAGTTCTACATCTTCGTTCACAGGCAGCAGAAGGATGTCACTGGATGTAGCTTAAGCATAGGAGACCTTAAAGCCTGCCCCCTCGATGACACACTTCCTCCAACATGGCCACACCTCTTAAGAGTGCCACTCCCTATGGTACAAGCATTCAAACACATAAGACTATGGGGACACCTATTCAAACCACCACTGGCCTCTAACCACATTTCCTAGTTGAGCCCTTTGTTTCCAGCTAAAACGTCATGAGCACATTCTTTCACAGCTGCATTTCGATCCGCCTACCCATAATTACCCACTAAGTGGGGCTTATAGCATTTGAAAGCCTCTCTACTCTACAGCTCTAGACTCTTCCAAGTTTCCTCTTGTAAACCAACTCCAAAGGTTAACCACATGGTCAAGTCATCCCACCAGTGGCCCCACTTCTTCTGAACTAGTTTCGATCTTAGTTACTTTTATTCAAACATCCAACAGCAGCAACTTTGGGAAGGGAAGACCTGCTTTGGCTCCTGGCTCCACAGAAGTTTCAGTCTACCATGGTGAGGAAGATGTAGCACCAGGAGTAGCTGCGTGCTTAGAGGCAGGAACATGAGGCGGTGACTCTTCACAGGGTACCAAGAGGAAGCAGAGCCTAGAGCCAGAGCTAGGTATGTCCTTCCAAGACAGGCCTCTAGTCACCTACTTTTTGCCAGCTAGGTTACACAGCCTAAAATCTTCACAACCTTCAGAATGGTGCTACAGGTAGGAAATGAGTACTCCAAGCCTGAGCCACTGAAGGACAGGCCAGAACACCTTGTGCGTTGACTTGATAATCTAGAGGCGTTGACTACACATTCTTGAATTTGAGGTCTTGAAATTACCTCTACAGGCACATTGTTTTCTTATACAAATAACAAAGTGAGACATGAACACATGCAGGTATGTAACATAGTTTATGTTCTGTGAGAACTGTAAGATTGAAGAGTGGTGTCCAACATAAGTGAGGTCCACGTGGGTAAGTGGCACATGCAAAATTGGGCATGTCTGGGAGTGAATGAATGGAATATCTGCAAGTATTGCTAATGCTTTTTGAAAAGGTGATATGAGCGCTGGAGAGATGGCTCAGTGGTTAGTGCACACTGCTCTGCAGAGGTGCTGCAGAGGGTTCCCAGGACCCCAGCAGAGTGGCCCAGAACTGCCCCTGACTTCTAGCTCCAGATGACCTGATGTCCTCTTCTGGACTCTGTAGGCACAAATACACAGCACATACCTAAATGCACATACACACACACACATACACACATACACACACACACAATTAATATTAAAGAAATCTATTTTTAAAGATTTTTAAATGATGGTAGAAAACAGCTGGATAATAACAACTCTCTATAAAAATAAATAAATAAAAAGAAAACCAGAAAATAGTGGAAACTAGCACATCATTCCCCAAAACATGCAAACAAGCAGACAAAGATCAGCAAATAAGAAAAAAGATGACAAAATGGAAAAAAAAAATGACCAAGAAAGGAAGAAAAATTACGCAGGAGTATAAAACTACTACAAATGCTGCTGGTCAGCAAGATTCAGGGACTCTACTGGCAGAGAGGTATAGATTAGTTTGCAGAAGGGGGACAATGTCTTTATCTTTCTCTCTTCAGGCTGAGAAGAGGCCGGGGCAGGGGCTGGTGAACACCAGGACAGAGATGCTGATGCCAAGGAGTCTCCATGCTAAATCAGAATCAGGAGCAAAGCCTGGGGTCAAAGCTATCCATTCTGAAAGCCACTCCCAATTCACACAAGGGCATCTTGGTTCAGGATAGTTAGAAGATCCTAGTAAGTAAGCCAGGGTCTCTATGTTATGGTGAACGTACTGCTTCAGCGTCTCCACTTCACCTGTAGATGTTAGCTCACGGAATGCTGAATGGAACACAAAAATGCTCATGGGGCGTGGGGGAGAGGGAGTGAGAAAATGAGTGTTTTCATACAATATTATGAAGATATACACATCATCCAAGAACAAAAATGTCTGTCCTAAAGAAGAAGAATGAGTATTGGTGAAATGTGGAGAAATTGCATCCCTCAGATAACTGTTTTTGTGGGTGGAAGATGAGCCAACCATCTTGGAAAACAACATGGCAGATTAAGGACTGTAAAAGAAAGATCATGAGATTGGGGAATTATACTTTCAGATGCAAGTCCAAGGGAGGCGAAACCTCATCATGATGTTATTCCTAATGGTAACAAGGTAGAAGCAACACAAATGTCCAATTGAGAAATAACTCATAAACTTAAGTCTCAGCCCTACATGATGAGTTATTGGCACTTGATTGTTGCTGGGAGAGGGAAACTTTTTTTTTTTTTTTCCAATGGAGTGATATAGCAACCACTCTGGGTCAGAACCCATATTAGAGTAGTCAGACAGTATAAACTGGACTCGGTGGTTAATTTGCTTATTTTTAGAAAGAGAGGAGGAAGAGAGAATGTATATAAAGTTGGATGGGTAGGGAGGCGGGTGGAGGAGGGATGAATATGTGAAAATATATAATATTTTTGAAGAATAAATAAAATTATGATTTTTAAACTTTTGGTTTTGTGGTTCTAGGGGTCGTGCCTGGAGTCTTGCCATGGATCCCTTCCCCCATCTCTTAGGAACATATATTCTTGTGACAAAAGTCTAGGCACAAAGATAGGGCTTTTATGAGGCCTTTCCATCATGGAGAGAACAAGGATTTGACTCACTGCAATAAACACACTTTGGGGGTGAATATATAGCCTTTTTGTCCATTTTACATCTTGCAGCACCAAGTATGAGCTCATGCTTATATTATAAATATTCTTAGTACATTACATATTTTATATAATATTAACATATACAAGTTTTTATAATATGTATAATATATTATATATAACTTATTCACTTAAAATAGTTTATATATGTTTACATATAAATTCAAATATAATATATGAAATATGTAGTATGTAATATATGATATAATATATAATATATAGAATGTGTGTAATATGTAACACATAATATAATATACAACATTTTCAAGATGATGCATGCTCACAGCCCTGGGTTTTGATACCTAAACTATTAAGAGAATAAGCTTAATAAATTAATAAAAGAAAGGGTTATTTTAAACTTCTTTACTT
Organism: Mastomys coucha; assembly: GCF_008632895.1. Classification (NCBI taxonomy): domain Eukaryota; kingdom Metazoa; phylum Chordata; class Mammalia; order Rodentia; family Muridae; genus Mastomys; species Mastomys coucha. The sequence continues at coordinate 55,894,816 of NW_022196904.1, forward strand.
ATTGCTAGGTCCAAAGGAGACTTCAATACCCCAGACTCCAGAAAGTGGTCCAAATATTCAGAAATGGAGTCAACCTGAACAATAGGAAAATTTCTAGCAGTTAGATAAAAGCCAGAATTTCTGAGGTATGTGTAGCTCTGTTACCCTTGATCAAAGGCATCATTTTCCCTCTCATTGGCAGAAGGGACAAATGGCTACCTGTGTGCCTATTAGCATATTAAAGCTCATGCTAGCCTCCAGGCTATCTCAGTGTCTTAAGTCCCCATTACAGACTTCAATATCCATTCTCTAGTGTCCTAACCCTACCTCCTCTCCTACCCTAAGCTCCTGGGCCACCCTCCCCCCAACTCACACACATACAGCTACTCATTCTTCTTTTAACCCTGCTATTCTCCATATGCTCTCATTCATTCTCTCTCTGTTCCTTTCTCCTTCTTTGTCTCACCCCCTCCCTCCCTCTCTCTATCTCTCTGCTCTGCTCTGCAGCTCTCATGACTGAGTCTGGTCTGCCCACCATGTTCAGTCTACTTTTTGTCCCACTCTATTTGGACTCTTCCAGATGCCTCTGACTGTTCTTTCTGTCATCTCTACAATAAACACCTTAACCATATCATGTGGTTATCATGCTGTCAGTTTATACACTTATAGGATGGTTAGCCTTGATTGATGATCTGGTTGGATGGAGAAGTCCCTAGGAAGTTAGTCAAATGTTCCCCGGGTATGTCTATGAATGTGTTCCCAGAGAGCCTTAGCTCAGGGGGAAGACCAGCCCTGAATGTAGATGGTGGCATCCCAGAGGGTGAAGGACAATGGAAAGTGATGTAGGGGTGTATCTCACTGTGCGCCTGACTCTTCTTGCGTGGGTATGTTTCTGCTACCATACCCTACAGATATCAGATTCCAGGAGCTTAGCCTTTGCATCCCCTGGGCTCCTTAGAAGGCTTCCAGGCCTTCAGCCTTGAAATGGATGTCATCATTGGCTTCTCTCCTGAGGCTTCCATCATCACGGACTGAGTGTCCACTGGTTTTCCTTGCTTTCCAGCCCACACAAGGACACTGGAGGAGTATTTTGCCTCTGCTAATGTAAACCAGTCTATTCAATCTATCTGTCCATCCATCTGTGATCCATCCATATATCCATCCACTACCTATCTATCCATCCACTACCTATCTATCTATCTATCTATCTATCTATCTATCTATCTATCTATCTATCATCTATTTTCTAGTGGTTCTGTAGAGAACCCTAAAAAATACATATACTTTCTGCATGCTTCATTCCTATTGGACTATGATTCCTTCTGCTATCAACATCCTTTCTGTCTGAAAAAAATTATTTAACATTTTTGTTTTGGTTTGGAGCAGGTCTGCTAGCAATGAATTTTCTTCAATTCCCTTCATCTGAGAACACCTTTATTCACCTTCGTGCCTGGAAGATGGCCTTGTTGACCATGTTCTTATGGGTGATGAGCTTTTTTTATTCAGGCATTTACCCTTGCTGTTTCTTCTGTGTGAGGTGTGTTTTTCTTTGACAACCTTCAAGCTTTATTCTTTGTAAGCAATGGCACAGTGAAACCATAGGACAGGACAGCTCCATGGGTGGGAAGGTTTATTGTAAGTATGAGACTGTCATGTTGCTATCTCTCAGGTAGTGGAGAAAGAATAGCCACAGACACTTGGGTGGGGGTTGGGAGGGGAGTCCAAAGCTGCAGTGGCTATGTCTTAGGAGGCAGAGAGGAGTGAAGCCATGGACAGGGTGAGTCTGGGGGAATGTTGCCAAGAACTGGTGGAGGGTAGCTTCAGAAACGTAGTTGTGCAAGCCAGAAAAGCCTGGGAACTGGCTTTCTGACCAACAGATTCCAGTGGCTTTGATTTGCATTACAGGTACATGTTAAAAGCAGCTTTGAGGTTAGCTGGGGCTTTGATATTTAACGAGATGCACCATTTGCCTGTGGTCAGGGGAGATTACATTTGCCAGAGGATGCAGAGAGACAGCTTTTATCTGTCGGGCCAGCAATCTTTCTTTCGGTCCTGTGAGCACCCAACCTGAGCTGAGGCCAGACTGTCATTTTTGGGATTTGGGACCTAACAGTGTGTACCTTTACTTTTATGTAGTTTGACTACAGTATGTATAGACATGCGTTTTGGGGGTAATGTGGTGGTGATGTACTGTGGTATCTTACTCCCATTCTTTTTGGTATTTTGGCTTTGGGTCCTCTGAGATGCTCAACTTTTTGGTTTATTGTTTGTTGCTTTTGAAGCAGCCTACGCTGCTATCTTTCTATGTATATATTCTGCTCTTATCCTTCTGTGACTCCAACCACATGTATGTTTGACTATCTAATGATGTCTTATAGCCCTCAAATAGTATATGTTGGTTTTGTTGCATGTTTTCCTATTTGGATGATATGGAGAGTTTGGGGGGCCCCAAAACTCTCTGTAGGAAATTGGCAGGAATTTGACTTTGGGCTAGGACTTGGAAGTAGGCTGGGATGAATAGAGCTGAGGAATGTGTTCTTTGTATCTTGATGGGTCTTGTTAAGTCCCTGAATACAGTAATCATGGGACCTTTGTCTATGCTTTGTTCCTTAACTATTTTGTCTATGACTTAGAACTGACCTTATTCTTTGCATGTAATTAGAATGATATAAAAGCAGACTAGAGAAGAATAAATCTGCTTCAGCCTCAGCACTGGCTGGAGTCATGTTATAGTGTTGTCATTGTCTTTTTCTTTTCAATCCTCAATCCATCCCTTGAGACCCAGTTGACTGGCTGAGCTGGCTATCAGGATGATTTCTATTTTGTAGTATGAGGGGTTTTGTTTTGTTATTTAAATTTGCCCAAAGCTGTATTTATTCTACTTACATGTCTAAATTTTCATATATATAGTACATGTTATATAGTTATATAAATAGTATAGAATATGTATGTATGCCTGGTGTTCTGTGTCACCCCTAGAATTCCATCTTTCAGACACAATTCTCCCTCTCCTCATGCTTGATGACCCCTCTACCCCACTGACACTTTCAGTATGTGCACCAACATACTTGTCAAAGTTATTTTACAATTCCTATCTGGTTGTTCCAACTCCTTGGGTCATAGAGTCTATTTCTGTAACTCACGTCATCTCAAGATGGCCTCCTCTTACTTTTTTTAAAAATTAAATTGGATTCTTCTATCAAAGGCCAAAGCATCATTTGTATTAACTCAGATATATGATAGATCAGCAAATGTCTGTGTTGTTTCTAACCTGCTTTTAGTAAAAGGTGAATTAGCCTAGCTAGGAACTGAGGATTTTGCAACAGCTAACTACTACACGCAGCATAGGCACAGCTTTACAATTCTCTAACTGGGGCATGATATGTTTTATAAAAAGCCAAGGATATACTTCACAGGATAAGGTATGGTGAGGTGGGGGGGGGGGGTACCTGAGCAGGCCCATGCTGAGGCATCCCTACCCCTTGCCTTGGTACCAACCAAGTATAGAATATTCTAGTATAGAATAGAGTTTATTTGGGGGCATGGGAAGGCGCATTGAGAAGGGAATAGAAGCAGAGGCAGAGAAAGAGAGAGAACAGAGAGAGAGAGAGACAGAGAGACAGAGAGACAGACAGAGAGAGAAGGTCCAGCCAAGAACTTGTGGAGGTGGAGGGAGAGGGAGAAAAGGGGACCAGGAGAAAAAAAGAGTCAGAGAGAGTAAGAGAGAGAGGGAGAGGCTAAACAGTCCCTTTTATAGCAAGTCAGGTAACTCTTGAGCGGAGTGTAGAAAGAATGCCAACGGGAAGTTTCTGCTCTAAGTTGGAGACTAGGCAAGGAGATATGGTTTTTCTAGTTTTTTTGTTTGTTTGTTTGTTTTGTTTTGTTTTGTTTTTTTCCTGAAACAGGGTTTTTCTGTGTAGCTCTGGCTGTCCTGGAATTCACTCTGTAGCCCAGGCTGGCCTCGAACTCAGAAATCTGCCTGCCTCTGCCTCCCAAGTGCTGGGATTAAAGGCGTGCGCCCCCACCACCGCCCGGTGAGATATGGTTTTTCCACAGAGCTTCCACACGCCTGTGTCACAGAGGGCTGTTTTTGTGTTCTTACCTTTTCTTCGGGGCATAATGTTTCCTTGTGACTGAGTGTCATATGGCAGGGCTGGTTTTCTCCGCTGTTCTGGTCCAGCCTTAATCTCAGGTCCTAAATCCCAGTGTGAGGCTTCCAGCACTGTGCCTCCTCTCCCTCCCATTGCAGCTTCTGCCTTGTGTCTGTAGAGACTCCTGGACAGGGATTTCCCCCTCTCTCCCTACCGGCAGTAGCCTCTGCTTAATTAGTGTGTGATCCTGCTATGTGGTCTCCTGTCTTTCTTTCCCTCTGAAGTAAGAGGCGTTTGCCTGTAGTCCTCCATTGCTTGGATCTTTCCATGTGTGCTTGAAGCTTGATTTCCCTCTCCTGGAAAAAGATAGGTTTGCTTCTTCCTCAGAAGCAAAGGGTGGGGGTCCTAGGGGTGAGGGTTTTGCAGCATATAATAGGGGAGCGATGGCATTTGTGTAGATGTGTGCTTAGAACCCGTGAGATTGGGAGCTCCTTAGTCTTCTGCTGTAGACACTTCCTGCTAGCAACCCCAAACTTCTCCCGCTTCTGTCCTGCTCCACACTTGCATCCCAGCCCAGACTTGATTTCGATTACCTGCTAAAATGTATGTAATGCCCTCATACCTAAGGGCAGCCACATGAGTCTCCTGTGCCCTGCCAAAGGGCTGAAATCCAGTTTCCCTAGAGCCAGATCCACACGGCATTCAGCTTCCTTGATAGCTCATATCCTCAGATCTCTGCTAGATCAAAACAAAAAATGATAATCCTGGTGTGCGCTGCTCATTTTTCTCACTGATCTCAGCAGCGTTCCCTGTTCTGCATGGATGGGAGCGAGAATGAAAGGTTGCAAATCAAAGTTGCTGCCATTGAAACTTGTCTGCAGATCTACCAGGAACACTGTACTGGTTTATTTTCTTCAATTATATTGTTCTAAGCCAGGGGCTCTCAGCCCTCCTAATACCGCAACCCTTTATATAGTTCCTCAGGTTGGGCTCCGACCATAAAATTACTTTTGTTGCTACTTCATAACTGTATTTTCAGTACTGTTATGAATCACAATGTAAATATCTGTGTTTTCTGATGGTCTTAGGCAACCCCTGTGAAAGAGTCATTCTACCCCCAAAAGGGCTGGGACCGGAAGGTTGAGAACCACTTGTCCAGCTTGAGACACTGTATTTTATTTGTTTTTGTTTGTTTGTTTATAGGCTGTGGATGACCTGCTTTACTTTTCATTTTGCAACCTAGTAACCAAGGTCATCCGCAAGCAAGCGCTGGGGGTAAAGGTTATCCCCTTAAAAGAAATTTCAGGGGCTGGTGAGATGGCTCAGTGGGTAAGAGCACTGACTGCTCTTCCAAAGGTCCTGAGTTCAAATCCCAGCAACCACATGGTGGATCACAACCATCTGTATAGCTACAGTGTACTCATATACATAAAATAAATAAATAAATCTTTAAAAAAATAAATTTCAGAAATGGCATATGATCATAAGACTACTCCTGTTTGCTCAGAAATTCTCAAATTGTCTCATTTAAATTTATATGAGGTCTCTGCAGCCAACCTAGGCAGTAGGTCCTATAGGTTCTTAAGAGAACATGGAGTGTGTTGTATTTAGTCTTTTAAAAAACACACGTGTGTATTAGGTCTGCTTCTCTTAGCTTGTTAGGGCTGGAGTGTAAATGTAAAACCAGACACTTTATGATTACCTAATGATCTAATCTCTATGGGTATGCAGCAAGTTACCTCTGATCGCGGTGGTTTAAAGCTGTGCCTTATTGTCAAGGATTCCTGTGGGCTGGGCATTTAGCTACGCACAGAAGAATGCTTTATCTCTGCTTCATGACCCCTCAGAGCAGGAAGACTCAGAGGCTAGGACCGTAGTCATTTGAAGATTTGTTAGCCCTGTGCCTGGAGGCTCCTCTGCATTGGCCTCCTCATGCGGGTCTGGTTTGGCTTAACCCTAGTGTGGTTGTACTTTGTCCCTTTAGAGGTTTGTGTATGGAAAGCTTGATCCCAGTGTTCAGATGTTAAGAGGTGGTTCTCAAGAGGCCAAGGCCAGTGGGATTTGGTTACAGGGATGCAGTAGGATTTGTTTAGGTTACAGGGGTGCTGTCTTTGGTGGGATTACGGCAGTTTCTCTTCTATGGAATCTTGAGTCGGTCCTTGCCACAGGGACATGTCATAAAAGCATGAGCCACACTCCTGAGCCACTCTCCGACTTTACCACCATGATCCCTTCCTTTTGCATATGTTCCCAGGGTGCCGTGGACCATGATGTCCCAATCAGAGCCAAGCCAGTCACAGTACCATGCTCTTGGACTTGTAGACACATGAACTGAATGTTTGGCGCCCCTCTTTCTTAGTACTCACCTCAAATACTTTTCATCAGAGTAGGAAGTGGGCTAATGCTGTCAGCTAGGTGGCAGCTGTGTTGCATGTCCCAGCTATGTTGTGTGTCTACCTCAGGAGTCACACATGAGCAGTCAGTCATACAACAGGCCATTGACTGATCCAGTGGCAAAGCTCGGCTGTGTTTAGGGAAAAGAAACAAACTCAAGAAAAATCACTACAAAACTAGAACTGTCATAGTGGCCGTTTTCAGAAAACATAATTTGTTATAATTAATCTTTAAGAGATAAAGAAGATGTTTTGCCTTGGAGCCTGTTCAGAATCCCTTGGATCTCCCTCCCTCCCTCCTTCCCTCCATCCCTCCCTCCCTCTGCCCCCTCTCTCTTTCCCCTGTGATTTCTGTTGTGACACTTTTTTTCTAGGAGACATGACAAAAAAATGTCTGTTTATGCCCGATAAGGACTGGCAATAGACCAAAGTAACGATTCCCCCCACGTCTACCTCAGTGAACCAGTGACTTTATATGAATGAGGGGTTTCTTACAGGAACATGATGATTCAACTGAAATGCCAACTGTAAGTGAGGCATGGCACTCACATCATGTCAGTGTCATAAACAATCTAGAAACGGGTGATGGAGTACATGCAAACATGACATCACTTATGTAAGAGACTTGACATCCTGTGGGTGTGGGGGGTATTCCTGGAGTCAGTCCCTCCAGGCTGGCTGTAATACCAATTGTATGGGTCAGAATTGTTTTGTGGAAGAATGGAGCAAGCTAGTGTTTTATCTGAACAAAGCTCTGGCTTGGACCAAGACAAATCCCTGAGAGCATCAGTGGCTGGCAAGAAAAGAATGTCTGGAAGCCCATGTCTTCAGAAACTGTCCCAGGATGCCTGTTAAAGTTTGGACATAAAAGCTCTCCTCTTCTCTGTCTGCTTTCCATGTCTGCAGTGTTATCTTTAAGAAGCAATCCATGGAGAGGACAGATTTGTGAGCTGGCTGAAGGAGGGCCTCCTCTGAGCCTCTGTGTGGGACTCCCTTCCCCTCTGCTGCTGTTGGGGGTGGCCCTCAAGGACAAAGGGAGCAGAGGCATCGGGGCTGTGAGTATGAATGGATTAACTTCCGGGATTAGCTTCAGAGAGACACTCAACTTTATTGTTCCAGGAATAGGGTGTAGAAGGACTTCAGTGGGTACAGTAGAAAGGGCTAATTGGTCCTAATACAGTACCTAATTATCATGCAGATAGTGAGCCAGATCTGCTGAGTTAAGCAGCTCTGCATAAGGTCATTCTTCACATAAGGCCAGGCACCTGTGTTCAGGGACACTCTCCAGACAAAGTCAGGCAGAGAAAGGGAGGCCCTGCTGAGAAAGGGAGTCCTCCATTTTCTTGTGCCAAGCTCAGAGAGCCATCTGGTCATGGGGGACCCATCTGGTTATGGGGAACTGCAGCCTTAATAGCAGGGTTCTCCAGCACTCACTCTGTCTAGATAGGCAACCTTCAGTTCACTAATGAGTTTGATAAAATTCATGGATCTGATACTCAAACTTATCAGCAACAAGACAGCGCCTCAAGGGACCCACAGTAGTGGTGGGTGTAGAACTATCTGGAAGACAGACTTCTTGGTATGAATGTGAGGGAGTGTCTAGGCTGAGCTACTTGGGCTGAGAAGATCCACCCTAACCATAAGTAGGCAGCACTACTCAGTGGGCTGGGGTCCTGGATTGAATAAAAGAAGAGTGAGCTGAGCATCAGTATTCCTATCTCTCTGTGAACAGCTACCCCGTGCTCCCACCACTGTGCTTTCTCTGCCCCAATGGGGTACATGCAACCACAAGGTAACACAAACTCTTACTTCCTTGTGTTATTTTTATTAGGTATTCTGTCACAACAACAAAGACAGTTACTAATACTGGGTATCAGCTATGCTTGCGGTTTCCATGTCAGATCCCCAGTATGCATGACTCTGGAGTCTTAACTATATCAAATGGAACCATCACTTGCTGCAACCTACCCACTCAAGACTGCTAAGAGCACATTTGCAGAAGTCTGGAAATGTCTCCAAAGTTTGTGCGTTGGAATCTTAACCTTTAAGTTCATTTGTTGATGTATTCAAAAGTGGGGCCCTTAGGAGGTAACTCTGGTGGTTCATGAGGGTTGGATCTCATGATGGGACCAAGGCTTTGCCAGAAGTGGAAGAGGTACCTGAGCTAGCACCCTTGCTCTATCTCACCATGTGATGCTTTCCATCACGTGATGGTTCAGCATGCTCACCAGACACGTAAGAGGTATGGGTACCACACTCTTAGGCTTTCCAGCCTCCACAATTACAAACTCAGTTAACCTCTTGTCTTAGGACTCCCATTGCTATGAACAGACACCATGACCATACCAACTCTTATAAAGCCAAACAGTTCTTTGGGGCTGGCTTATAGTTTCAGAGGTTTAGTCTATTATCATCGTAGCAGGAAGCCTGGCAGCATCCAGGCAGATGTAGGCCTGAGGAAGGAGCTGAGAGTTCTACATCTTGATTGGAAGGCAATCAGAAGAGACTGACTTCCAGGCAGCTAGGATGAGGGTTTCAAAGTGACCCCCACAGTGACACACTTCCTCCAACAAGGCCACACCTCCTAATAGTCCCTCTCCCTGGGGCAAGCGTCTTCAAACCACCACATCTCTGTTCCTTTACCTAGCCTGTGGTATTCATGCACACAAAGGAAAATGAACGAAGATAGCATTTTTTTCACTGAAAAGAGGTGGTTTCTCAGCACAGAGGAAAACCTTCACTCTTGATGAAGCAGAACCCTGAGTAGCACACTCACTGGGTGCCTGTAAATTTCCATTTTCTATGGGGAACTGTGAAGTGTGGGTATAGATAGAAGAGTCCTTGGGAGCCCTTACTGTGCTGGCAGCAAGGGCCAACCATGGCCTCCAGCTCTTCTCCCCAGCCAGGACACACTGTGCCAAGGGCTATAGTGTCCCTATTTCCAAAATCATCCCTCGCCCCAGGGCTCACAGCTGCTTCCCGAAGATTTAAATCTTGTTTCAATTTTTGGTATCCACATTTGCCCATTTCCTCATCCCACTTTTCATGTACGGGTTAGCATCCTTTTGATGATCGTCTAAGATGCCTCCAAATGCCAAGCCTTTGGAGCGTCGTCGGCACAGCATCAGATCTGGGAGCATTTCAGATCAGTGATACTCAAACAGTAAAGGCTATGCAAACATTGCCAAATCTAAAAACTCCCCAAGACTCCTGGTCCTGCTCGTTTCAGATAAGGGAGGCTCACCGTGCACTTGCATTAACCCTTTTGAGTTTGAAGCACGGTTTCCAGCGTTTGCTCGGTTTTTGTCTTACAGAGTGGATGTTAGCACCCAGAACCTGCGGCAGATATGGGCAGGTCCACAGACCTGTCGCCAAGGCAACGGCCACCATATTCCCAGAATCCATTGAGTTCAACTCCCACCTTTACTTAGACTGCTACGTCATGACATATATATATATATAAATATATATATATATATATGCTCGTGTTAGCATAGCTACTTGGCTAGGAGTGCCCTTTTGTGTGCTACACACCCAGGGCCCCAGCACTGCTACATGCTACTGAGCCTGAAAGGTCAGTTCAGTTAGAAACAGCTTTGAAGCATGAGAAAGGTCATGTATCTTAAACAAGAAAAAAAATTATTTCTTCTGTGGAAAAGAAAGAAAGAAAGAAACTGGAGAAAGAAAGAAACTATTTTATATATATATAAATGGGTACTTTTCCTCCATCTCTCTCTCTTTCCTCTCTCCCCTCTCTCTCTCTCTCTCTTCCTGCGCCGCTATCCTCCACCCCTTCTAATTAAACCTCTTACATGTGGAGCTGTTTGGGCCTGGTGTCTGCAGATGCGTCTGCCACGACTCGAACCCCATCAGTGGACCCTGCCTGCTGTTTCTTTTTGGCTACAGTGAAGACAAAATGGCCTTTGCTGCAAGGTCACACTCAGAGAGCAAGAGCAGAAAGATGGCTACTCCTTGGGGCACGCGATGGAGCTTGCCCCCCAGCTCCAGTTTCTTTCTTTCTTTCTTTTTCCACAGAAGAAATAATTTTTTTTCTTGTTTAAGATACATGACCTTTCTCATGCTTCAAAGCTGTTTCTAACTGAACTGACCTTTCAGGCTCAGTAGCATGTAGCAGTGCTGGGGCCCTGGGTGTGTAGCACACAAAAGGGCACTCCTAGCCAAGTAGCTATGCTAACACGAGGTTCCTGTGATGAAAGCATATCAAGGGTACACAAGGAGGCCGGATGCTTCAGAAAGCTTTGCCAGTCTGTGACACTGGTGAAAAAGACTGCAGGGCTTGTTTCTGTCTGTTGTTTTTGAGACAGGATCTCTCTGTGTAGCCCTGGCTGTCTTGGAACTCACTGTATAAACCAGGTTGGCTTTGAACTCACCAGAGATCTGCCTGCCTCTACCTCTCCAGTGCTGTGATTAAAGACGTGCACAAGAGATTGCAATGTACCTTATCCTTCTCTCTCATGAACCAGAAGGCAGGTGAGGTCAGAAACTTAGTGAGCGAGTCAAGCTGAGCATGGGTCAGGGAGCAATAGAAGAAAGCAATGAAGCCCAGACCTCTCAAAGACATGACTATGGTCTTTAATTACTCCAGCCTTGGCCTCTTCCTCTGCAGATTGGGGTGAGCTAGCCCAGAGACTGATGCAGGCATTCAATGAGACTATCTATATGAAGCAGCATCGATACCCCTGTAGCCCATTCTGATCTACAAACTAAAGGATTGCCTGTTCTTATTAGTGAGGACTGTCTCTGCTCACAGCTCACAGCACCCAGGCACCTCAGCACTGTATCCTGATTCTTTAGATCCTAAGGGAGAATGGGATGAGGGCGGAGAGAGCTTCTACCTCGTGAGCATGGCCCTAGATACAGAACAGGGTTTTTGTAGATAAGAATGGTTGCCCGCTGCAGGTACTCCTGGTCTTGCAGTCAGGGTGAAAGACCCCCAGCACTGGGGAGATCCTTACTCAAGTCTCAGGATGACGCGACCACCCAATGACTCACAAGAGACCGTACTTGTTGCAATCACATGAGGTTTATTGGGGATACTGGTACCGGGGTCTATCTCATGATCATGCTGGCCAGAGTTCGACCCTGAACACAAGAAGTGAGGGGTATTTAAAGGGGAAGACCACAAGCTGGGGGTGGGGAGAGGGTTACCAAGGAAACAGAACATTAAAACAGTGGAAAATTTCAGAGGGACACAACCCAAGGTATTCAGTAAGGAGACAGACTCCAGAGCCAGAGCTGTTCATCCTGCAGCTAACAGATCCAGCTGTGTGTCTACTGACCACACACCTTATCCTGTCGTCAGTATCACGAGCCTTGCTCATGCGTATGCCCACACTCACACTCGGGCACACACAGGCGTCCACCCAGACACTGTGTCTTCCCTGTGGGACAAGTCATCTGATAGGCCTCTGACAGTGACCAGTTAGGGAACCACACACGCAATAAATGTGGCTTCCAGGGTCTAGTTTGTAATCTGTAGGTGAAGATGGGTGGATAAGAGGTTACAAGCACATACTGCTTTTGCAGAGGACCTGGGTTCTGTTCCCAGCACCCACATCAGGTGGCTCACAACTACTCATAACATTTGCTCCAGGGGATGTGATGCCCTGTTCTAGCCTCAGTGGGTACCTGCACTCATGTGTACATCCCTTCTCTCTCACACACACACATATATCAATGGGAGGGGAGAGAGCCTTGGTGCTCCAGCGTAGGGGGATGTTAGAGGGGCGAGTTGGGAGTGTATGAATGGGTGGAGAAGCACCCTCATAGAGGCAAAGGGGAGGGGGAGAGAGGGATAAGATGGGGAGGTTTGTGGAGGGGTAACCAGGAAGGGGAATTTCATTTGAAATGCAAACAAATAAAATGATTAATAAAAAATAAAATAAAAGTTCAATAAAGAAACAGGAAGAGGGCCGGGCAGGTGAGGGGATATGGGGGGATTGAAGGTTCCTATGTCAGTCAGGTGCCACTGTTTTTCCCTGAGCAGCCTGGGCACATTTAATGCAGCTCCGGTGTCACACATGAGACATGGGATCCCAGTCATCATATGAGACCTGGCAGGTTGCCCTATACTATATACTTCAAAATGCTACGTGACTGTGCCAGGTTTGGCTAGTGCCTGTTTAAAACCTGGCTTCTCTGGCATTTTGGGCAATATAGTTCCATTTGGAGGCAAAAAGTAAAAAACCGAAAATAAACAAACAAACAAACAAACCAAACAAAACCCAAACAACCCAAAAGGCAAATAGCCCCCCATAGTTGCTGTGTGGAGTCTGTACCAAGTCAGAACATTATCTTGGTGGATAGAAAGATAGTGAGAAAACTGGGTTCTGGTGAGTTCTGGTTAACATCTGTGGATACCCAAAAGCCAGAGAGTGAACACTAACCAACGTAACCAAGGGTGTGTAGTTAGAAGCCTGGTTTTGCCCCTGACACAACTTATATATCTTTGGCTGATCTCAGCCAAGATTCCAGGCTAAAGTCAAGAGTGCTCCCTCAGTGAACCCCAGAGCCAGGTAACACCCCAGGCAGGTTTGTCCTGAGCCTTCACTCTCCAGCCTCCTTCCCATTAAAGGGCAGGTGCTCTGTGGGTACGATCATCAAGACCCCACCCAGATTGGGTTGCCTCTGCAGGCTCCTCTGGCACTGTCTTTTCTGCCCTGTAGAGCTGGTTGGTAGCTGCTCCCTCCTCCATGTTCCTGTCCTCAAAGGCTCTGAAGGCCACTGTGCCCACTTGAGCCCTCCAGGCCCGTATACAGCTTCATTGTGCCACTTCATAACAGGACGTAGGCCTATCAGACTGCAAGGCACCTAGGATTGAATGTGCTTGAGTGTTCTTTAGGACACTGTCATGAGCTGCTGGGATGGTCTGGTGGGGTGCAGGAAGGCCAGACCCAGAGTGCAGGGAAAAGTGAGATGTCCCAGGAGGGTTTAGAGTGACTAGACTAGACAGGTGAGCAGGCGAGAAGGCCAGCTGGCTATCAGGGAAAGGGTTTCTGGTATGTTGGAATTTTAGGAAGACCAAAGCAGAGGGGAAACCACATCAAAGTATAGCATTTAGAAAGGCACGCGATGGCCGATGGAACTCAAAAGACCCCAGAGCCCTTTTCCTGCCCTGACTATGATACCCAGAGCTTTTAGGATTTTGAATCCCTAGGGCCACATTATAGTCATTGAGAACAGCGATTCTTCTGATGTGGTGTAAAAGGGTAAGTAATGGGCTGAGCTGCCCAGGCAGAGCCAGAGAAGATACATCTCCAAACAGTGCAGAACTCACCTCCCCTTTTGAAAGCACCGGAGTGATGATGCCTCCCAGGCTGCTGCTGAGCTTGTACGCCTGGAGGCTGTTTCCTTGCCTGCAATTGACCTCAGGCCACTGCCTTCCCCAAGAAAACCAGGCTGATGACTTGATAAGCACGCGAACAATACTCAGAAGATGGGGCTGATGACATGATACGCTCGCTCCAGAAGCTCGTTCCTGAAAAATACTAAGAGAACGAGGCTGGCAGCAAGATTAGCCTGTAAAACTACTGAGGAGCTCTCCCAGCGAGGCCACTTGGATTCTGATGACAACCAGAACTTAGCCAATAGAACACAGTCAACGATGTTGCCAGTGCAAACTGCCCCAGGGTAGGAGGCTCACCTTCCTATTCCCATTAGCACGTGCATCTACAACCCACAGAGCCTCGGCCAGGCTTTCCAGAACCACCTCGCCTTGGCTGCAGCCCACACATCTGGTTTTGTTTACTCAAATTTGAAATCTATTGTCAGCATGTAACACATAGCTTCTAAGCAAAGACCTTATCTCTGGGTCCATCTCTCCTCTAACCCTTCCTTGTCTCTCTTCCCCCAACCCTTGTTTCTCTTCCCCAGACTCTCCTCCGCTATCTTCCACCCCTCCTCCCCGCACCCCATCATTTTCTCAGTCACTATCTGCTACTCCTTCATCCCTACTCCCTCTGCCTCATGGTTACACCCTTTATACCTACTTCTCTCATCTCTGAATCCTGTATCATCCCTCGCTTCATCTTTCCAGCCTTACAGTACTTCATCCTCCTCTTCCCTCTGCCTTCCTTTCTCCATGCTGTATCCCTCTATCTTCATCCAGATGAGAACAGGGCATAGAAGCCAGCCAGAGGAGGCAAGGGCCCTGTGGTGGTTGGAATAAGAATGTCTCTCTATAGGCTCTGACATTTGAATACTTAGTTGCTAGTTAATGGAGCTGATTGGGGAAGCTTAGGAGGTGTAGCCTTGCTGGCGGAACTACATCTCTGGGGGTGGGCTTGAGGTCACTCTGCTTCTTGTCACAGTTCTCAGCTTGCTGCTCCAGTCTCCACACCTGCCTGCTGCCACACCTCCCTGACATAAGTCTTCCACCCTATTCACTAGTTGTTCTTGCTCGGCCCCCAAGGACCACAGGCATTGCAGTCTTTTCTATCAAGATGTTCAAAACTAGATCCATGGTAGACTCTGAGGATGCGATACCTCTCTCTTGCACCCTATGGAACTGTCAGCTCACATAACCCTTGCTAGTGTCCTTCCGGTCAGCAAGTTTCTTCTGGAGCAGATCTATCAGTTCGAGATGACTTGAACTCGGGTCCTCTCTGCAGTATTTCCTCTGTCCTGCTTTGGGACAAGTAGGCTATTCCTCTGCATCTCTACTACCAACCACCCCCAGTGTTCACACCATGAGCTCCCTGGACCTCTTCATTGCTCTTCTTCCTGTCTTGGAAGGCAGTAGGACCCTTCTCCCAAGCTTCTTGATATGGGGTAGGGATGGAGAGAGGTGGACAGGTCACCTCTTTTCTATTCCCTAGCATGGGAAAAAATATCCTAGCATACCTGTCACATAACATCCAAAGTTTCTGAACAAAAGCCTGTCTTTCCCCAGCAACCTGCCCAGATTCATTCTCCTCAAAGAGTTCAAGGTAGTCTAGGGACCTGCTAACAAGTCCACACGGACAGAACAGGCCCTTAGACCATTTACTCTTGTCCAGCCCAAGATACTCAGGGCATGCAATATTCTAATAATTGGCTGCTCTTTGCTATTACAAAATGGCTAGCTTTAAAAGGGTGAAAGATTCTGGGCAGTGGTGGTGCATGTCTTTAATCCCAGCACTTGGGAGGCAGAGGCAGGAGGATTCTGAGTTCGAGGACAGCCTGGTCAAAGAGTGAGTTCCAGGACAGCCATGGCTACACAGAGAAACCCTGTCTCAAAAACCAAAAAAAAAAAAAAAAAAAAAAAAAAAAAAAATGGTGAAAGATTTACTTAGTTCACAGTCCTGGAAGTTGAGGTATAGTGCTTACACTGGCTCTGTGCTGGTGAGAACCTGTGCCTGCTGGCAATGTCGAGGACAGCTTCGATGTGCTGTTGGTACCTGCTCTCAGTTTCAGTCCTGTGGCCATGTAGTCTCTGGGCAGAGGTGTTCATTTAGATAGTAACAAAGAAGCATGAGCTTCATACAAACTTCAGTCACTTGAGATTTGGGAACACTGGTTCAAGAACTGCCTCTATCTCATTGGTCCATGGGCCTGTTTGTGGAGTCATTTTCTTGATTAATTATTAGTGTGGGAGCACCCACATGCTGGACAGGGCCACTGCCAAGCAGGTGATCCTGGATTGTGTAAGATAATAGGCTGAACATGGCAGCTGGAGCAAGCCAGTAAATGGTATCCTCCATGGTCTCTGCCTCAATGTCTGGTTCTAGGATTCTACCTTGAATTGCTTCCTTGAGTTCCTTCAGTAATGGACTTGTAAACTGTGAGCTGAATAAGTCCTTTCCTCTTGTGGTGACTATCCCTGGTTGTCACCTTGAGTACATCTGGAATGAACTACAATCCAGAAATGGAGGGCACACCTGTGATGCAGATCTTGAGGCTGGAAGACACAGGCTTCTGACCTGGATCTTGACGTGGGATGACAAAGGCTTTTAATCCAGATCCTGAGGCATAGTGGACAGGTAAAGTTTAGACCCAGGCAAGGTAGTACACACCTTTAATCCCAGGAGACAGGGACAAGCAGATCTTCAAGTTCAAGGCCAGCCTGGAACAGAACAGGTTCCAAGTCCAGGCGTGATGGGACACGCATTTAATCTGGGCCATACCTTCTGCTGGAGGCCTATATAAGGGAAAAGGAAGCTCATTCTTCTTTGCCTGCTCGCATTTACTTGCCAGCATATCCGTCGGAACCTACTCCTTCAGGATTCCAGCTTATTCAGAATACCAGCTGAAATGCCTACTGTGTGGGACTGAACACGGCTAGACTCTTGGCCTTCTCACCCACAGCTCCCCATTGTTGGGTTAGTTAGACTTCCAACTCTAAGCCCAATAAATTCCTTTAATACATAGAGACATTCCATAACTTTTGTGACTCTAAAGAACCCTGGCTGACACACCTCTCCAAGCTGTTTTTGGCCAGTGTTTTATCACAGCAATGGGAAGCAAACCAGGACACTCACCATCTTGAGCCAGGAGCAAGAGAGACAAGTAACACCAAGCTCAGCCTTTTATAACGACCTTTCTACGGGAATTACCAGACTTTCCCATGAGAACGACTTCCCAGGGGCACACACTCAGTAACTCAGGACTTCCTTCAGAGGCTTCTACCTCCCAAAGTCCAGTCACCTCTCAACAGTAGCAAGAAGCATCTTGCATTTAAGCCTTTTATCACAGGAAAGCATTCAGGGGTAGGGGGGTCACAAACCACAGTCAAGCCATAGCAGGTCCTGAGCCGAGTCCCAGTCGGTGTGGTGGCCGCTGCAAGACTATGGGCCTCGTCACAGTCCACTGTGCACCAGAATCGCTTGCTGGGGCTCGCATCAGGAGTGTAATCAATCCCAGCACCCACTCCCACCAGTTCACTGGGAAGTTGCTCTTTTTTTTTTTTTTTTTTTCCCCAAGACAGGGTTTCTCTGTGTAGTCCTGGCTGTCCTGGAACTCACTCTGTAGAGCAGGCTGGCCTCGAACTCAGAAATCTGCCTGCCTCTGCCTCCCAAGTGCTGGGATTAAAGGCATGTGCCACCACCGCCCAGCTAAGGAAGTTACTTTTTTAATTGGTGTGGGTGTGTAGGTTTCTGTGGTTTCCTGATTCTCTCTCCTGCATCTCTGCCTACCTGGAAGTCTCACCTGTACTTCCTGTTCCATCTCTGGCTGCCAGTTCTTTATTGTGCAAAAAGCCACATTCTTGCCTGGACCAATTAGCAGGAAGACCACTCTGATCCATCTTTTTGGGTTGCCCTTGGCATTGAGAGCTGTGCGACCTTCACCAGGGCAGCTTGCGTTTTAATATAATCTCGGAGATTGGGCAGATGAGGGAGGACAAACATTTACATATAGAAGGCTTGTAATGGGCCATTGTGAAGACAGAATCCAACCTTCTGCCAGCACTTAGCTCTGCCTGCACAGCAACCAACAACTGAAAATACAGGGACACATCTTCATCTGATGTGGGGGTGTGGGTCATTCTAACAGCATGTGATTGCTGTCATGCTGTGCTGGGACTCATCCTGTGCTTACACACTTGGGCATGGGTATGACAGACTTGTAAATGAGAGATGGAGAGCAGAGCTCCCTATCTCACTTGCTGATAACTAGCACTATGCTAATATCAGTCTGGGCTCATCAGTACAGCCTCCTCTTTTGTCTACTGCCTGGCTTTGGGGGTTCCACTCCAGTCCCACACAGTAAAATGCTCTTCACTAATTTGGTCTTAATCAGGATGGGCAAGGCCAGTCTGTACTTGAGGTAGCCAGAGTGAGCTGCTTAAAGAAACACTAATGACAATAAACTTCAGTAATGACCCGTGGGACGTGTTAAGCAGCAGCAGATGGAATCCTACTCCAAAGTAAGAAGAGTAAGGAGTTGAAGGCTATTTAGCATGTGTGTTACCCCACATATAGTACTTCTTCTCAGCTTCTACTTCTTCTTCTTGCAGTTGTGATTAAATACACACAGCCTCACCAGGCCTGACTCTAAACAACCAGGAAGAGCCTGGATCGGAAGGCAATACGCTGGGAGTTGGGGAAGGTCCTGTGCTGGGATGCCAGTATAGACTGGGTGCTGTTGTAGACAGAGGTAGCTGGAGGGACAGGTTGTCAGGAGCACAGTATCTGTGGTGATTGATCTGAGTGCTCTAGATCTGAGATCCTTGCAGCAGGCACCCAGACATGGGGATTCCTAGGACTCTGCAGGAGTGCCCAAGAATAGGTCAATGCCCCCGCCCCACCTGCAGGATCACAATGCCCCAGGCACTGCTGTGAGACTCTAGCCTTATGGATGAATGGCAGTGGATGGTGCCTCACTGCCACATGCTCTGTTTGTTCACAAGTTCTCTGCTCGAGTTCCAATGTCTCTTTGGAGTCTTTAGTAGAAAAGCTGTCATTTCCCCTTCCTGGTGACCAGGGCTGCCCTTCTAGAGCCACTGGACCAAGCCAGAGCCTTGCTCCTATACTCTGTGGAATCATGCTGCTCAAATGGCTCCTTTGGGTGGGAGTGACAGGTCTAGTCAGTGTTGTACCCCTCTGCCTGGTGGTCTTGTGCTTGGCTGTTCAGCCAGCAGACTCCTGCCATGCAGAACAGCCCAGGTGTGTCTGCCCCAGTGGATGTGCTATGCAAGAGCCTGCTGAGATGAGGCAGGCTGGCTTCTCTATAAAGCCAACACAGGATGGTGGAGATGCTCATGCAAGCAGAAGGACCTAATTCAGATCCCCAGAACCCACATAAAGCAGGATGCTGTGATGCACTTCTACGGTGAGATGGAGAATTCCAAGAAACTTACAAGCCAGCTAGCTTGTTCACAGTGGCAAATGAATAGAGTCTGTATCAAACAGTGTAAGTAATGGAGGCTGTCCTCTGACTTCCATATGCATGCCTTGGTCCACATGCATGTCTTTACTCACACACATGAACAGGTACCCACATACATACAAGCACTACACGCACACACACACACACACACACACACACACAGAGAGAGAGAGAGAGAGAGAGAGAGAGAGAGAGAGAGATCACCAGCACTTAACATACTTGTTGGGACTCTCAGTCTACTTATTGACCAGCGGAGAAAGTTGGAAGGAGTCAGAAACTGCCAGAAAGTGGGAGAGTGTGGGCTGGTGAACAGGGGGAGGGGGGAGGGAATAGGTTTTTTTTTTTTTT
>NW_022196904.1:55914506-55930729 GCF_008632895.1 Mastomys coucha
GTAAATAAAGAAAATATCTAATAAAATAAATAAATAAATAAATAAATAAATAAAAGAAACTGCTAGGGCTGGCGAGATGGCTCAGCAGGTAAGAGCACTGACTGCTCTTCAGAAGGTCCTGAGTTCAAATCCCAGCAACCACATGGCGGCTCACAACTACCCATAATGAGATCTGACGCCCTCTCCTGGTGCGTCTGAAGACAGCTACAGTGTACCTATTTATAATAATAAATAAATCTTAAAAAAAGAAAGAAACTGCTAGATAAACATATGTGCCCATATAAACACTCAAGCACACATGTGCATACACACACATACACGTTGTGCGCACAGACACTCATAAAGCCAGCCCTTGCTCTAGACACACTTAACACTTGTCTCGACTGATTCTCAACCTATTTATTGGCCACTGGGGAAAGCTTGAAGGAATCCAAAACTTCTTGGGTAGAGATGTCTGTCGGTAGCACTGACATCCACAGGGAGGCTCCACCACACCTGGGAAATATCCTTAGCCCCAGTCTAGCACATGGACATGGCCTATGGGATTTAGACACCTGAGAACCCCAGGGACCATACTGAGACCAGTACTTGTGTTCAATTTTAAAATGTCAGAGTTAAGTTCCAAGCAGGACCAGATGGGAGCTTGGGGGCTGGGCCAGGCAGACAGGGCCCTGCCCACTTCCCTTTTCTTCCTCTCTTTCCTCTCTTTTCCTCTCCCTCCTCTTCCCTTCTGCCCTCCTTATCAAATGGTTCTCAAGCACCTACATCATGCAGACCAATGAGCTGTGTACTCTGAATACAAAAACAAGCAAAGAGAAGGCTGGGGATGTAGCTGAATGGGAGAGCACCAGCCGAGCACGTGTGAGGCTTTGGGCTGAGTCTCCGGAGAGGCTCCAGCATCAGAGAAAGTGCCACAGCTTGCTTTCACTGTCAACTTGACACAGCTGGGAGTCACCTGAGGAGAAAGTGGCCACTGAGGGATTACCTAGGTCAATTAGGCTAGTGGTCATGCCTCTGTGTGTGTGTGTGTGTGCGCCTGTGTGCGTGCACTCATTGTTCATTCATGTAGGACTGCCCAGCCCACTGTGGGCAGTACCATTCCCTAGGCAGATGTTTCTGGGATGTATAAGAAAGGTAGCTAAGCATGTATAAGCTAGCTAGCAAACAAGTTTCCTCCATGGTTTCTGCTTCAAGTTCCTGACCTGATTCTCTCAGTAAACCTGTAAGCAGAAATAAATCCTTCCTTCACCCAAGTCGCTTTTGGTCAGAATGTTTTTGTTTTGGTTTTTTGTTTTGGTTTTCCTTTTTTTTTTTTTTTTTTTTTTTTTTTTAAATCACATCAACAGAATGGAGCTAGAATAGCTTCGAAGCATGGAAGGGCTGTTACTAAACTTAGAGCTAAGACTGGAGTGAGATGAGAGTTGAGTTCTGCAAAGACCAGTCTGGCCACACTGATTGAAGAGTGAAGATGGGTACCATTCAGGGCGGTGATAGTGATACTGAGCCACAGGAGACCAAGTAATACTAGGGAATGAAACCTGAAATGTTAGGTGAGGGATGGCCAAAAGAGGAAAGGATGGTGCCAGAAGTACACAGGCCTTTGGCTGGGCACCCGGAAGATGACAGAGGCATCATAGGCAGTCTGAGGAAGGTGTCAAGGGGTGACAGTGTCTCTGGGTTCTGGAGCCTAGTGGCAGTCAGGCTAAAGGAACAAAACAAGAGTCCTTGACATCTCTCATGGTACTTAAAACCACAGGCATGAACAATATCACAGCAGGAAGAGAATATCAAGCTGAGGAGCAGTGGTTAATTTACTCTCTGCCACCAGGAACCTGAAAACCAGGGACATTCACCTCCTGGTCTGGATAAATGTGATATGCTCAGGCACCTCTCTGGGACTCTAGTCTAGAAGGAATGTTCTCTCTGTGAAGGTCATGCCTGGTGCTTGTTTAAGTGTCTGTCTGTTTGAGCCTTGTTGAGCACTGTACATTAATGGTTCTCTCTCTCTCTCTCTCTCTCTCTCTCTCTCTCTCTCTCTCTCTCTCTCTCTCTCTCTCTCTCTCTCTCTCTCCCCCTCCCCCTTCCCCATCCCCTCCCCCTCCCCCTTCCCCCCTCCCTCCAGTCCCCCTGCAACACAGATTGTACTCATAGATTCAAGCAATCATAGACTGAAAATACACGCTGAGTGTACAAATGCTTGGTTTGGTTTTGTTTTGAGACATGGCCTATTATGAGCTCTGGCTGTCTTGAACTCACAAAAATCCATCTGTCCCTGCCTCCCAAGTGCTGAGATTAAAGGTGTGCACCACCACTGCCTGGCCTTGTACAGAAGTTTCTTTTTCTTCATTATTCTCTAAGTATACAGCATCGGAAGAACTAGCTCTTCAGATGGCATTCTCTCTGTGTATTGGTCGGTGCAAAGGTTACATGTAAACACTGTACTGTTTTCCGTGCCACACTTGAACACTGCAGGGATTGGGATCCTAGAACCCAATCTCAGAGGGTACTGAGGAACAACTGCTATTGTATACATAAAAATGTACATCGACACACATACATGTGTGGATGTCTGTAACTGCAGGTGAGTAACTATAGGTAACTATACTCACGTGTGCACCCGCACTTTCCTATAGGTCGTATATCAGAGTGTCTTGCTGGTGTTTATCTATCCATCCTTTCTGGTGACTGGAACCTTGCTTTTATCCTGTCATCTAACTTTCACTCATGAGACCAAGAAGAAAAGGCACTTTGGCTAACAAGTCTGTGGATTGGTGACTTGGCCACACTTGGGATAGGGAAGAGGTGAGAAGAAGAACAGATTAAACAGGAGGCTCCCTGGTCAGTAAGATCCCACAATCTAGCCATTCCTGCCAGTCAGCTGGCAGCTTTCTCAGACTAAGCCAGACTTGCTGTATGAGACTCTTGATGAAGCCAGGAGACGGGCAGCAGGCAGGGTGGGGAGGGCAGGTTCAGTGTTGGCACCTCCGTCTGGGGTGGGGTCATCTCTTCTGAGACCATCCCCTTTGGATTTACCAGAGAAAGATCTTGATCCTTTGAGGACCCAGCACAATGTGGTGTTTGCTAAGGCCTGGACTATTGGATCCAGGATGGGCCCCAGCTCCAGGTTGGAAGGAGCAGGAGAAGAATGTCCTAGCTGGGAGATGAGGACCCTTTGGCAGTGACCAGAGGGGTCAGGGGCGACACTGACCATAATAACTTTCTAGGGTCTCTGTCAGTATTTTCTGAGTTAACCTCACATGTATGCCGGGGAAGAGGCAGGCTAAGGCTACCTTCTCCCTGACCCTGCCCAAGCTGCACCGTGGACAATGCTTGTGAGTCTCAGTGCAGCTTCATTCCCCGGACAGCACTGGCTCCAGGTGGGCAAGCAGGCAGGCCGGCAGGCCACACACTGGGAACCTTAACCCAGGCTTCCCCACTCTGTTTCCAGCCAGCTGGCCCCTTGGTGGCAGTGATCACTCCCTTGCTGAGGATACCTTAGAAAATTGCAGAGGGTGGGCACAGGGAATATTTTTTATCTCCAACTGGGAATAGCTCCTCTGGGGTTAATGTTAAAGGCTCTTTGATCCCTGGGAAACATGCAAGAATAAGATCAGGCGGCTTGCCTGGGTTTTGTTTTCTGTGGGGGGAAGGCTGGGCTATCTGATAGCATCCTGTGATCTGGACCCACTGTTGGTTCCCAGGAATAGGTTTTCCCGGGGAGTGTGCCTCGGGCTCCAGCAGGGCTGCTTCAGTGAGAGGGCCGTGTCCTTGCTTCCATGACCCTGTCCCACCCTCACTGAAACCATGATTCATTGGCATGTGTGGGTGGTAGATGATTGGCTCAGAGTCCCTTTGCTAGTGAGTAGCGAGGTGAGC
Organism: Mastomys coucha; assembly: GCF_008632895.1. Lineage (NCBI taxonomy): Eukaryota > Metazoa > Chordata > Mammalia > Rodentia > Muridae > Mastomys > Mastomys coucha. The sequence continues at coordinate 55,918,383 of NW_022196904.1, forward strand.
TTTGAAACTAACACACTTAGGTAAGGTTGCCTGATCACAGTCACCTCTCCAACCACACTTGGAAACCAAACAGTGTCCACAAACTCGTTGCTCTAAGATGCATAAGGCAGGGTAACTAACGTTGCTGTCCAGGTGTGCAGATGTTACCAGGCATGATGGAAGGTAGATAAGGTCACGGTGGAAGACAGGAGAGACAAATGTGGTTAGTGAAGGCTCCTCCTGACCCAGGTTCACCCCAGCAGGCCATCAGAAGACCTCCTTTGCTCCCTGAAGAGGCCAGCCCTGACGGGAAACATGCTCAGCACCTTTGGCATGTTGCCCAAGGCCTCTGTCCCAGGGCTGGCCAGCAGCTGGTTTGTAGTGCTCAAGAAAAGCCAACTGGAGTTTTGTGAACCAGTTATTAAACATAGGCGTGTTAACAATTAATTATGTGAATTTGCAATTAAGTATGCTATATGAAAACAAACACTTTCTAATTAATTTTACCGAATTACTTATGCTTAGGGCTTGTATCTCTGTGTTCTGTCAACTCAATAGAAACTGTAGATAATGGTAGCCACAAGACATCTCTCTCTTCCTAAATCCATGTTCTGTGATGTGTTGACAGCTGGAAATTGGAAGTGAAAGGGATATTTACACCATGGAAATTGGCCAGTACTACAAGTGAGGGCTTAGATATTGTTTTGTTGATTTTCTAGACTGTGATAGGAAAATAACACAGATTCAATTTAAAAGTTCATCATGGAATCATACAAAGTAGGCTAAATCTGACCAGGAGACAGACATCACTCAAGGGAATTTAATATGGAATTATTAACCACAGCAAAAGTATAATCTATTGGGGAGACTTAAGGGAGCTACCCACATATTTAAAAAGCTGCCATGGATACAGACTTGGTTGGACAGAGTGATCTCCAGCTACAGAATGGTCCAGAAGGGATCTACATGGCTGAGACTAAAGCGAGCAGGCTGGGAGTAGGTAGGTGATCAGCAACTTAAGTTCTGGGTGTGCAGATGCTGAATGGGAAGCTAGCAAAGGTGCCTGCCCCTGGTGGGCCTGAGGCACCCGGCAGGCTTCCTGATGGGCTGGGGACCGGTGTCTGAGCAGAGCGGGCTGAATGCAGCGTTTACCAAGCAAGGTTCTGGATGGATGGATGGTGTACTCAGCCTGATGCCCCAGCAGATTCCACCAGATGTCCTCACATCTGCATAACTGACTCTTCCCTCAGCCATCCAGAAACATCAGGAAGCCTCACCCACAAGCCACTGAACTTGATGGCTTAAAGTAACACACACAGATTCCTTGAAGCTTGGGTGTGGGAAATGTCAAAGCACTTTGGTTCCAGCTGTCAAGGTTTTAGGAGGGTCACTCCCTCAGGCTAGAGGAGGGAAACCACTTCCTTGCCTCCCCCTCCTCAAGGCAGCTTAGAGTCAAATTTCTCCTGGCTCTATTTTTCATTGTCAAAAGTTTGTAGCTTTGAGTGGCCAAGATGGCTGAGTAGGTAAAGGCACTTCTTTGATAAGCCTGAGAACATGAGTTCCATGCCTGGGATACACATGGAGAGGATGGGAATTGAGTTTCAAAAGCTGCCCTCTCACCTCCCCATTTATACTATGGAATGCACAGTATGTGTATATATATATATATATATATATATATATATATATATATATACACATATATACATATATATGTATATATACATATACATATACATACACATATATGTGTATATATACATACATAAAATATATATACACACATATATACATATGTATATATGTGTGTATATATATAGTGTGTGTGCATATGCATATGTAGTATATATCCATATTATATGATATATGTATATGATGTATATGTATGTGTACATATATATGATGTATATGATGTATGCATATATGATATATATGTATATAATGTATATGTATCTGTATATATGTAATAACAATTTTTGAGTACCAGCTTGGTATTTTTAACCTTCTGTATCAAACATCCCTATGTCCCCTCCTAGAAGGATACTTCTGATTTTGTTTAAAGGTACTAGACTAACCCAGTTCCAATCCCAGCACCCACATGGCACCTCACAAATGTCTGTATCTCCAAGATCCGATGCTCTCACATAAACATATATTCTGGCAAAACAACACACATAAAATAAAGGTAAATAAATTTTAAAAACATTAGAGGCTGGGAAGTTGAGGTTCCAGAACCGTGGTACTGCAGAGTCCCAGACGTTCTCCATGTAGACACTTGCCTTACCGGACCTGTCACAAACTCATGCCATACCTAATGGGAATCCAGCAGCATGCTGGGGAAGCTAATTGCTTAGAAGGCAACATTCACAAAGCAGGGGTCGTATAAAATGCATAGAGAATATATGAAATAATATTAATAATAATGAAATAATAATATGAAAGAATATAAGAAAATAGTATGCAGAGCCCTCAGCAGGAGTCAGGGTTCTCCAGAGATATATAACCAGTAGGAGATATATGTGTATTATATGGGGGTATTGGATTTTGACACCTGATAAATGCTGGGACGGTCCATGCAGAGCCATCTTCCAGAGGCTGGAGGGCCCAGGCAGCTGGCTGGCTCAGTCTCAGAAGCAGTAGACCTCAGAACCATAGAGATGTCCCCAGTGTAAGGCCAGAGGCTCAAGAGCAAGGCCAAAGGCTCAGGAACCTGGTCTAAGAGCAGCAACGTGAGATCCAGAACCGTGCCTGCTCTTGAAGGAAGAGCCAGAGAGAAGAAGGAACGGAGGGAGGGAGACAGGGAAGTGAGGGAGGAAGGAAGGAAGGAAGGAAGGAAGGAAGGAAGGAAGGAAGGAAGGAAGGAAGGAAAGGGCTGTAAAAGAGAGAGAGACAGATTGTTCTGGTCTATCAGGTCAGCCCCTCCCCAACCCTGCAAACTGAGCGGTGTCCCACCCAAATTCAGGAGGTGTCTTCTCCACTCAGTGTGATCTGTGATCTTGTAGATCAAGATTCACATGTCTGTCTTCTCTGTCACATGTTGAAGTGTACTTTTCCAGCTCCCTGGGCATCCTTCAATTCAATTAAGCTGACATCCCAGATTATCCATCATACTTAGGGTTGTCTACTGTCCACTACACTTACTACAATATATAAATAATATATAAGTATATATGTATTTTTTTTCTGGTTTGGGGGGTACACACAGATAAATAAAGCAGGGTTCTAATCTCAGTGCTCCCAGGAGCATGGGACAGACAAATAGCACCAGAACCCTGGGAGAACAGAACAGACCCACCATTGGCACCCTTAACAATTCTGACTGATAGTCTTGGAAGGGAAGACCACTGGCTTTGACAATTTCCTAATTGGTTCATTCCGAGGAGGGAAAGAACTGAGGGCTGGCCTTACTGGCCCTGAACAGATAATCTCCAGCCTAGAGAATATGTTGCTACTAGTAAAGATTACATTCCATCATATCTGCAGAGAAGAAGGGGGGCGAAACCTAAAAGCACAAAATATATCAAAAAAACTTCTTCTTGCCTCCCCCACAGAAGCCACAGAATATAAATGAAAGTGTTCTTTTGGTTTCTAAATTTATATGTACCTACAATGTCAAAAGAAAAACAAAAGAAAGAAAGAAAGAAAGCATAGGTAACATTTCAAAATGTAGCTCTCAGTAGACAACATGAGGATCATTCGTCAGAAACACCGACTCTGTAATCCAGTGTGGGGTTGGAAGGTATTCTGGCAGCAGACAATAATGATGATGATTTCAAATGCAAAAATATAGCAGAAGCAGGTAGGCAGGTGCTGTTAACTCAACAGGGCGTTTGGAATGCTTGCCTCTGTGATTTGATGCCTACTTTCAAAAGGTTTCAAGGAAATAGCATCTTTTATTTATGATAGGCACTAGGTGTATCTTATCTGATGCTTGAAAATGATGGAGCTCAGTGTTTCTGAGCCATTTTGATTTTTCAATCACCCTTGTCAGTTCGTCCCTAAAGTCCACTTACCAGATCTCAGGAAGAGACACTGGGCCTGAAGACTGCAGTCATCAGACATTGGAGGTCAGAAAGGTGACTCTGTATTTACCAATCTTTACTCCAGGCTGGTCCTGGAGCATGAGTATTCCAGTGTGTGGCCACCCACTTCTGAGTCTGTCTGGACATCTTAGTCATTCCTCCTGCACAGTGACAACCCATGACTAGAGCAGGGTGGGGGAGGGGGATGCTCACTAGTGTGGGCTCAGTTTGTAGCAGAGGAGACCATGTACAGAGTCACGCCCACCAGGGCCTCGAACTTTTGAAATTTACATTAAAAATTTTTAGTATGCAGAATGATTAACTTCATCGCGACATTTTTATTTTACGTGTTCATAGTCTTGTGTTCCCTGATCTACATCGTAGCATGCACACACAGCTGGAGGAGAAGGAACACTTTCCCTCCAATTAGAAAGGAAAATGAACACATTCCCTAGAAGATATGTCCTTCTATATCATTGGCCAGAACTGGTCATATGTTCATTTCTAAACCCGATCGCCGGTAGAAGGACTCATGATTTTTTTTTCCTGGTTGCTAATTGTGTGACTTAGCTTCCTTCTTGATGTGACAAAAGCAACCTAAGGAAGGAAGAGTTTGCTATGACTCAGAGTTTGGCTCTCAGCCCATTATGGCAGGACGGCTGGCAAGCTGAGGTCACCAGTCACGTGGCTTCTGCAGTCCCGAAGCCAAGAGAGATTACGTCTCATGTTCTGCATACTTTCTTCTTTTTACTCTCCCTGGGAGCCTGGTCCATGGAATGCTGATGCTCCCATGCAGGGTCTGCCTTCTTCCCCTACTTGAACCTCTTCGAAAACACCTCACAACATATACAGATAAGTTTAAATGGTGATTCTAAATTTGGTCAGGTTGGTGAGTGTGCTGGATTGTTTTGTGTCGGTTTGACATAAGTTAAAGTCATCTTGAGAGGAGGGGACCTCAATTAAGAAAATGCCTCTATTAGCTGGAATAGTAGGCAGGCCTGTAATGCATTTTGACCTGGAACCAATGTTGGTGGTGTCATCCCTTGGCTGGTGGTCCTGGGTTCTATAAGAAAGAAGGCTGAGCAAGCCATGGGGTGCAAACTGGTAATTGGCATCCCTCCATAGCTTTTGCATCAGTTTCTGTCTCCAGGTTCCTGCCCTATTTGAGTTCCATTTCTGACTTCCTTCAGTGATGAGCAGTGATGTGGAAGTATAAGCCAAACAAACACTTTCCTCCTGTCTTACTTTGGGTTTCATTGTTGTGAAGAGGCACCATGGCCACAGCAACTCATAAAAGAAAAAAATGTAAACTAATTAAAGTGTGTAATATAGCCTTCAAAATGTCTAATAAAAGTCACAGCATTCTGTATGATTTATTCAAATGAAGAAACTCACATAAATTTTTCTTGAAAGAGTATTTGACAAACTGAGCCATCAAGGCTACATATTCTTTATCCTATAAATGTACCTACAGATGTGAAGTGTGCTTTGAGTATCCAGTATTCATAATTCTTATCAAATTCTTGTTTCATTTTTCAGTATAATAAATGACTATGAATTCCTTCTGCTCTGGTCATCAAGTACTTCCTCATTGTCCTGTAAATAAATCTGAATGATTCAAAAAGTTAAAAAAAAAATGTAATTGGGGCTGTGTGGTAACTTGAATGTGCTTGGCACAGGGAGTGGTTTATTTGGAGGTGTGGCCTTGTTGGAGGAATTGTGTCACTGTGGATGTGGGCTTTAAGACCCTCCTCTTCACCGCATGGGAGTCAGTCGTCTCCTATCACTGTAGATGAAGAGATAGAAATCTCAGCTCCTCCTGTACCATGCCTTCCTGGACACTGCCATACTCCTGCCTTGATGATAATGGATTGAATCTCTGAACCTGTAAGCCAGGCCCAATTAAATATTATCCTTATAAGACTTGCCTTGGTCATGGTGTCTGTTCACAGTGTAAAACCCTAACTAAGATGGTCTAGCTTACAGTTTCAGAGGTTTAGTCCATTATTACCATGGAGGGAAGCACAGCAGTGTTCAGGCAGACTTGGTGTTGGAGAGGGAGTGGCAAGTTCTATATCTTGATCTATAGGCAGCAAGGAGGAGACTGTATACAGTGCTGAGTGTAGCTTGAGCATATATAAGAACTCAAAGCCTGCCTCCATAGTGACAGACTTCCTCCAACAGGCCACCTACTCCAATAAGGTCACACCTCCTAATAGTGCCACTCCCTACGAGCCAAGCATTCAAACACATGAGTCCGTGGGGACCATACCTATTCAAACCACCATGCCTCCCCAACTTGATTTTGGATATGGTATTTCATCATAACAATAGCAACCCTAAGAAAGACAATAATGAAGGTGAACTATCACACTGAGCACACTGCTATCCAGATGTAGCCACTGTTGGTAAGGAACATCAGAAAACAGCTGATGGGTGAAGCAAGGATGGGACTCGCCATCATAGAGAGTCATGCCAGCCCTGTAGAGTGTCTTAAACTTTCTGGGTGAAAGGTTTGCAGTTTGGAGTCTTTCCCCAGTCCTTTAAGAGGATTTGCCTGGTGTGTGCATGTACACAGGCATTAATATGGGTGCATGAGTATGCATGTGCATATATTGCAGGATTAGTGGACAGTCTTGACAACTGCCCCCACTTCATAAGCTGAAGAAATATTGTCATATCATACAACAGTAGGACACCATGGGCAAGTTATGTGTCCTACAAACTATACCTCTAAACTAGAGTAACAGAAGTTCTTTGGCTTCATCAAATTTTTTTTTCTGCAGCAATACTGGCCTGTTAAGGTGGCCTGAGAACCCCATGACAGATGAGCATCAGTGATATTAGCAGAAATAAGGAAGAGATGAGCTGGCTGTTGGCAAGTGCGTCTCATCTCTCTATCTCCAGTGAAGTCTTTGAGACATTTTTCATCCCTTCCCTGGGGAGCTAGGAAATGACCAGATTCCCCCCGCATGTGTGCAGTTTAATATAAGTGTCCGTTAAATTTCTTCTGCAATTTAGGGAGCTCTATCTGATTGGTTGTCTTGGTCAGCTTTAGGATATTGGTCTGAAAGGGGGTCATAAATTTTGTTTTCAATTTTGTTCCTGTGCCTTTTATACTTTAATATGCCCCTGCGGATTTGCTGGGCCCGATGCTCAAGCTGGGGAGAGAATGGTTCTAGAGAAGAACCCTCTGCCCCATGAAAGCATTTAAACCCAATGAAGAGTCTCTCCTGATCTATAAGGACTTGGAGCCTCGTTGGGGCTCAGACAGTATATGGTGTCCTGTTGAAGGTTTGTATGTCTCATCTGGCCCCCTTCTTCAGCAGGCTCCTCCTTCATTCTCTCTGTCCAGTGTCACCCCACTCTAGCTGCAGGGTCTGACATTTTGATTCAGAACAAGCCATTAGAGAACTCACTTTCTTGGGTGTGAGAAGGGGCCTCTGAAGCTGGCCAGTCATAGCCAGAGCTGCTGGGCAATAGGCTGCCCATCCCACTAGCACCACTGTGCCTGAAGCCCACTTTTCCCTTGGAAGTTCCTGTTACACAAACCAGAAAGTCCCCCCCAGGCTCACCCTCTTTCCCACTGATAAGCATTTTGAGTTGGAGTGTCATCGTTTGCAACCTTAAGAGTTATGGATGATACTTGGGTCCTTTGGAGTTCAAAATCTAGGTGTGCACAGTAGTCCAGAGCTGGGGAGTATACATCTAGAGAAGTCCATCATCCATGACAAAAAGCAGAAGTGTAGAGAATGTCATATGCATGCTAGAGAGGATAAGGTAAAACTCACTTTTGTTTTCTTGAGACAGGGTTTCCTGTAGCCCAGGCTGGCCTTGAACTCTATATGTAGCTGCTGTGAATGATCTTGAGCTCTTGATCTTCCTGCCTCCACTCCCAGAGTATTGAGACTCGCAGTGTTGGAAATCACAGAGACTTAGACAAAAGATTAGAGACAAAAGGAAAATAACTTCATGATACATATATACATACAGAAAAAAAGAAGGGAAAAAATGGGGGAGGAAAAGGAAGAAGGATAGAGGGAGGGAAGGAGCAAGAGAGAAAGGGGAAAGGAGGGATGGAAGAAGGGATAGAGGAAGAGAGGGATAGAGGGAGGGAGGGAGACAGAGAGAAGGAGAGAGGGAGGGAGAGAGGGACAGAGGGAGAGAGGGGAGGCAAGGGAAGGATGGATGGAGGGAGAGAGAGACGACTTATCAACAATTGAGATATGCTTAGGCAAATAGGAAGAATTTGTGGAAGGACCTGGACAGGAGATGGGAGTGAGGAGGAGTGGGTCTGAAATCCCAAGGATTCCTCTTATTGAACCCTGCTCCCCAGCATAGCTGTAGGCATTTTGTTCCATCCCTGCTGGTCAGTCATGTTACTGACACAGAATAGCTTGACTCAGAGCAGGGTCATGCTGACCATATACTCTGTTATTTTTTTTGTGTGTGTGTGCGCTGAGGTTTGTTAATCCTAAGAAATTAACGATCATAAGCTCCACTTAGAACCAATCACAATAAAGGTTAGTTAGAACTGTTCTAGCTAGCTAGCCAAAACAGCTTGAGTCAGAGCCAACCACCGGCAGCTAGCGCTTTCTGCACCTGCGTATGAGCTCATTGTGGGTTTTTGCCTTTTTAAACTGACCTTGAGAAACATTCCTGGTCACAGTGAGCCCGATTCTAGTCAGTGTCCCTAATAGATCAGTCTTGGGGTATGCCCTGTTTGGCTGAGATGGGTGTCTCAGTGGTTTGTGCAGCGATTCCCAGATCCCAACACCTCCCTGCTCAAGTTAGCTCTGGGGCTGAGAATAAGTGCCATTGTCTGTAGATTGTGGGCTAAATTGTGGGTTATATTGGCCCACAAAAGCAAGGGGCTGGAGTGCTTTCTCTTTAGTACTTCTGTGCCTAATTACATACTGTAAATTGATGCGTTTGTGTTTAATTTGTTCATGAATTTCTTTTTCCTTCCTTCCTTCCTTTCTTTCTCTTTAAAAGACAGTATCTTGCTATGTAGCCTAAGCTAGCCTCAGACTGATGATCCTCCTACCTCAGCCTTCTGAAGGCTGGGATCTTAGACAAATACCATCTTGCCCCAAACTAATTTGTTTTCCTAGTGAATTGATCCTGGCTGGGTTTGTTTGTCTGTTTGTGTTTAGAAATTCCTAAATGGTACAAAATGTGTAGAAAGAACAGATGTTGGAGTTTCTCATCTTTTGTGTTCAATTTTCTCTTCCCTGGCAGGGATGGGGTTTGGGCAGGGACTCAGAAAACTAGGAGATAGCTAGAGTGAGATTTTCTGTTGTGGGTGGAGGGCAGGGAGTGGTGAGGACCCATTCAGGGAGGGCTGAAAGGCAGGAAGACCAGCCTGTGAGGAAGGCTGTTTGGAAGGACTGGGCCCTGTTGTTGTATGGGTACAACAACCTTGTCATTCATCCCTCTGGGGGACGGATGCTCTCTGTGGACGTTGCCGATGCTAAACTGGAATGAATCACTTATACCAAAATCAGACTGGATGAGTCTGGGAGGCCATGCAGTGGGGAACCTCATGCATAGTTTGCAGATAGGAAGAACTGTTGGAAAAGACTGCTGGATACAACTTGTCAATCAAGCCCATGCCTGTGAGGACGGCTGTGTAATCAGAGCCGTTGTGAACTGTAACCTTGACTGTGAAGCCAGGGTTGTTCCTAAGAAGTTATCTCCCTGGCAACCGTGAGCTGCTGGGCCGAACTAGTAATAGCCATGACCCCAACCAGCAATACATTTCTGTGCCACTGATCTTTATTTCAAACCAGCCCACATGGACTTCTCTTTCTCTCCTTTAAGTTTCTACTTGCCTCAACCCCCTAGGATGTGATCCCTCAGAACGTGCATCTCTTAGATTCTGCTCATTCCTGAACAGATTTGCTTTTCTCCACAGCCTCTGGCTGTGGTTTAGGTTGACAAATCCACCCAACTGTGACCAAGACCAGACCATCACCAGCTGCCACCCGAGGTCCCGCTGCCATGGACTGCCTCACTGATCTTCCCCAGCCTTCCTTGCGGGGAAGTCTCAACCACAAGCCTGCCCTTTTCTCTCCACAACCAGCTCTCCTCAGCCAGGGCTATAGCACTCGCCCCCTCTCCATTTCCTAGGAGATCTCCCTGGTTACTTTCCCACCAGCCTCCAGCCCCACAGCCACTTTAGTTTTGCCATTCTGGAGGGTTGCTTGGAGTCACATCCTAATACTGAGTGTACTTCCACGTGTTCTTTGGCAAATTGCCTGCTTCTACTCCTCATCCACTTTCTAGAAGGCCCTTTCTCCTTTTTATCTTTTTTGTTCCTGTCTTGTTTTGACATCTTGCTTTGCAGTCCAGGCTGGCTTCAATCTTAGTCACTCCTCCCTCCTCAGCCACCCCGGGACTGAGTGTGAGCTGTTCCCACTCCTGCTGGTGTGAAGTGCCTTTCTCCATGTGATGTGCCTTAACCCTTGTCTCTCATGGCAAACAAGGTCTCAGCATTCTTTTTTGGTTTGTCTATTGCATGAAGTTCTGTTTAGGAAGGCCGGATGAGGTGGTACAGAGATCTCCTTGTACCCTCTTTGCCCACACATACACATTCTCGCCACTGTCAACATCCTCACGAACGGGACATTTCTAACAGTTGATGAATGGACACACCGTTACAATGATGTTGGCACACTGTTATCCCTTGAAATCCATCACTTACATGGGGTTCCCTTGTGGCGTTGCACCGTCTGTGGGTTTGAGTGAATGTTATGTATCCACCACTATAGCATGAGCACCAGGACCCTGCACAGCCCTGACAGGCTTCTGTGCTCTGCTGCCTACTCCCCTTCCCCTAACCACTGGCCACCAGTCAGCTCTTTACCTCATCTGCTTTTTGTGAGTGGGAATTTCCCACTGGGGAGGGTCTGTGCTGGGGAGGAGCAGGGGAGTAGAATACAGGCTTTTAACTTCTGTGTAATCATTTCTATGGGTTCCTTTGATGGAAACTGGGATCTGGCTCTTGGTTGGAAAGGCCTTCCCAACTCCAGGGGTATAGTAATATATCTCCATATTTTCCCCTGATTCTTTCATGGAAGAGTTTTACATTTAGATATTTAATGTGCCTGGCATTTGCTTGTATGTGTGTGGTCTGTGAAGTAAGGATCTAAGGTGTCAGGTTTTTTTTTTCTTTTTTTTTCCCCTAAATCACTTAACACTTGATAAATCATGTTTATCATTGTTTTAAGTTACTACTAAAAAATCTAATAGTGCATATTACTAATATATTAAGAGGAAAAAATATTTGTCCTCATCAGCTTACATTTAAAAACCTCCCACTCAGCCTGATTTAAAAAAAAATCCCCAACAAGCAAAAATATAAAGGGACTTTCTCTGTCAAAATAAGTAAGCCACAGAGTCAACACGGGCTCATTCATGGTTACAAATGTTCCACGTTGATGTAAAATGCTAAAAATGGGGAAATGGTGAGAAGTGAAGTCTTTATGGGAACTTTTTGATTAGTTCTTTCCCAAAAGATGGAAACAAATGAGCCACAGCAGACCAGCATCACCGAAGAAGCATCATATGCATGTGTGTTCAAGTCAGAAGGATACATTCAACATCTACCGTCCCTGCCCAGAGTTGTACAGTGTGCCTTTGGAGTCTTCACTTTCACATATGAGTCTTTACTGTCTATTTGGCCTGCCTTCTGCTTCCCAGACACTCCAATGTTGCGATGGGTACCTGTGGCTGGATCTAAGCCTGAGCCTCAAGAGAGAAAGCTGATAGACTAAGGAAATAAAATTATTGCCTTTTGACCACATAAATCCTTTTCTCTGAGGAGCCAAGTCATGTTCTGGAACCTGGCCTCAGTTCTTTATCATCATCAACCACCGCCATCATTACTGTCATCATTATTACCACCATCATCATTGTCATTATGTTTTCATAATGGGCTCTCGTGTAGCTCAGGTTGGGCTCAAATTTGTTATGTATCCAAGTCTGATCTTGAGTCTCTGATCCTCTCACTTCTACCTTCTGGGTACTGGGATTACAGACAAGTCCTGCTGTGCCTGGCTCAGGATAAACATAGTCATCTCCTCAAATGTCTGTGACACGTTTCTGAGAAAACCTTTCGAACATCCTTCAGCTTTCTAAAATATAATGTACATTTGCCATCTGTCACCACCCTACTGTGCAGTGTCTCACCAGGATGTCTTACTCTCATCTAACTGTCACATAGATTGACAATATGACCTCCTCCTCCTCTCCTCCCCCCTCCTCCTTCCCCTCTTCCTCTTCCTCTTCCTCCCTTCCTTTTCCTCCTCCTCCTCCTCCTCCTCCTCCTCCTCCTTCTCCTCC
>NW_022196904.1:55930887-55948060 GCF_008632895.1 Mastomys coucha
CCTCCTCCTCCTCCTCCTCCTCCTCCACCACCACCACCATTACCACCACTATCTTATTGGTTTGATTTGGTTGTAATACAGGGTCTCACTGTACACCTCTAGCTGTCCTGGGACTTGCTATATAGACCTAGCTGGCCCCAAACTAAGAGAGCCATCTGCTTCTAACTCACAAGTACTGGGAGTAAAGGTGTGTGCCACCCCATCTCACCAATGTGGCCTCCTTTATGGGTCTTCTGCCAGTGTCTTCGGCACACTCTAAGAAATTGTTTCAAACTCTCTGGGTCTTCTACTATACTCAAACCCTTGACACCTCTTGGGCTTCTTGCTATGAAAATCATATCCTGTCTGTTCTGTTTGGAGAGTGAAGAAAAGTAGGCCTTTGTAAATATGAATAACTTGAGCTTGCTGGCTCTCTGGGATTCCACAGTGCTCAGTCCCTGGTTCATTCTTGTTCTCCATGCCTACTCAGGTGCTGTACCAGTTTAGGACAGGTGCTTCACACAGAAGTCGTGAGCCTGCATCCTTCAGTGGTTCATGGAGCACCGATGCCTTCCCCCATCCTTCTGGCACGCTATGCCTTTGTCAGGGTTTCCCGTTCACCTAGGCCTTCAGCATGTGGTTCATCTTTGTTATGAGTCCTCCCTCCCAGGGTTCTCCAAGACTTGGCTGGAGTATAAAGATCTTCATAGCCAGGCTGCTGCTCAGATATCGTTCTGGGACTTCCGGTCTGCTCATCTGGACTTGGAGTTATGGGTTTCCCTTTGGTGGTTCTTTGTCCTGCTTTACTAGAATAGTCTCTTTCTTATGAAAAAGAAAATGCATCATTGTTTAATGGTTGTGTTTGTGTGTGTGTGTGTGTGTGTGTGTGTGTGTGTGTGTGTATGTGTGTGTGTATGTTCCTCTTTCCACCCTGGTTTTTGAAGTAAGGTCACTTAACTTGACTTAGCCATTTAGGATAGACTTGTTGTCTACCCAGTAAGCCCCCAGGAAGCACCTCTCACTACCTCCATGGTGCTGGATTACAGATGTGCATCACTACATTTGCCAGTATGTGGGTGCCAGGGCTCCAAACTCAGGTTCTCACACTTGTGCCGCAGGCCCTTTGTCTGACGAGCCACCTCCCAAGCCTAGGGGAATGTTTTATTTTTTGTTTGTTTTTTGGTGGTTTTTTTTTTTGTTTGTTTTTTTGGTTTTTTCAAGACAGGGTTTCTCTGTGTAGCCCTGGCTGTCCTGGAACTCACTCTGTAGACCAGGCTGGCCTGGAATTCAGAAATCTGCCTGCCTCATGCCTCCCAAGTGTTGGGATTAAAGGCGTGGGCCACCACCGCCCAAGGTGAATGTTTGAATTCAGAGGTGTCCCAGCCTTCCTTTGGTGGATCCCCATACTTGGCTGTCACCTTGGCTGTACCATCTCCCTTCAGTCTTTGAAGTTTCTGCTCCATAGTCTCAGCTCCTGGAGAAGCCGTAAGTCTTCCACTTGTCTGGTTCTCATTCCTTTGAGGGCTATCTGTCTTTTGCCCTGCTGGCAGCTTTTTAGGATTTTCTTCTCTTTGTAAGATTTATCCTGACTATTCTGAAAATTCATCCATCATGTGTGTTTAGATGGGGATCGCCACATCGTCCAGAATGCTTTCAGCTGCAAGTAATTGAACACCCACCTTGTGGCAACTTAAAAGATAAGGGGATGGATTGGCTCATACACTACCAAGGTCCAGAGCAGTGCAGTACCAGGCTGCCTCAGCCTTGCAGTCAAACCCTGCCATCTCCCCAGCCTTTCCTCTGCCAACCCTTTCCTAACCTCAGCTAACCATTAGTCAGTGTCCCGGGGCCTTGCTCCCCAGACGCTGGCCTTCTAAAGTTCAGAGCAGAAGAGTAATCTATCTTTTCCTTGTGTCTTGTTTTAAGAACTTAGAAATCCATCACAGAGTCCTTCCTGGGAGGACTGTCTGGTATCTCGTCATCTAGAGTTGGCTCTCACAGCTCTTCCATGTTTGTGGCTGGATTTGCCACAGCATGGTTAGTTAGGTCAGCACAGGCATTGTCTTTGGGCTGCACAAACCATTGTGAAGTAAAGTCAAGGTTGGATGAGAGGGGCAAGATGTCTGCCGAGTCTATGCTACTCCCTGTCTGAATGTTTTCATGTTTCTTTCCTGCTTTCAAACACAAGGGGGTCAAAAATCATTTTAAGGCCATGCCAAACAATTCTACATGTCTAGAAGTATGTCTTCTTAGTTCACTCATTTGAACAATGGTGTGATCAGCAGACATGGCTTTCTAAAGGATATAGAGACATACATATAGATTAGAAACTGGAACCAGTTCATGGGTTTGTCTATCCCTATAACATCTCCCACCAACCTCTTTTCTCTTTAAGAAAAGCATGTGATTTTCTTATTAAATAAAATTCTCTGTTTTCAGAATGCACAGGAAAGAAATGTCTTCACAAATCCACAAGTCTTAAAAACACATGATCACAGTACCAAGACTTGCTTCTAGGGATTTCCTCCCATTCTGTTCATAGTCTAAGCCTCCCCCACGCATGACTGTTGTAGAGTTTCCTCCTCTGACTGAAATAACTACCATCCAGCCTACGATTGGGAGAGATCTCCACCTACCCTACATCCAACAGGGGGCTAATATCTAAAAATTTATAAAGAACTCAAGAAGTTAGATACCAACAATTCAAATAACCCAGTTAAGAAATGGGGTACACAGCTAAACAGAGAATTCTCAACAGAAGAATCTCAAATGGCAGAGAAACACTTAAAGAAATGTTCAACATCCTTAGTCATCAGGGAAATGCAAATCAAAACAACCCTGAGAGTTCATCTTAAACCCATCAGAGTTCTAAGATCAAAACCTCAAGAGACAGCTGATGGGGATGTGGAGCAAGGGGAACACTTCATCATTGCTGGTGCAAGTGTGAACTTGTACAACCACTTTGGAAATCAATTTGGTGGTTTCTCAGAAAACTGGGAATAGCTCTACCTCAAGACCAAGCTGTACCACTCCTGTGCATATTCCTAAAAGATGCCTCACTACATCACAGGGACACTTCTCACCTATGTTCATAGCAGCTTTATTTGCAATTACCAGAAACTAGAAATAACCTAGATATCCCTTGACTGAAGAATGGATAAAGAAAATGTGGCACATCTACACAATGAAATACTACTCAGCTATTGAAAACAAAAACATCATGATTTTTTTTTCAGGTAAATGGATGGAATATCAGTTTGAGTGAGGTAACCCAGAGCCAAAGAGACATGTGTGGTATGTACTCACTTATAAGTGGTCGTTAGTCATAAAATGCAGGACAACCACAGACCTAAAGTAACTGGGCAGTAAGGAGATCCCGAGGGAGGATGTGTGAATCTCCCTCAGAAGGGGAAATTAAATAGTCATCAGAGGTGGATGGAGAGAGAAAAATGGGTAGAAGAGGGGATGAGGAGGGGGACAGTGGTGAGTATCAGGTGTGGGGAGGTGAGGAAGAAGGCTGGGAGTGAGAATGGAAATCAGTTGTGGGGGCCATCTCTGGGCCTAGCTGGAGGCTGGGACGGCAGGGGATACAGTCTATGGGGTAACCCTAGCTGAGATTCCTACAATAGGGGAATATAGAGACTGAAGTGGATACCTCCTGTAGCCAGAGGAAGGAGGGGGACGTCCATCCTCTCACAAAACCTTCAATCCAAAATTTGTCTTACCTACAAAAGACGTGCAGGGATAAAGTTAGAGCTGAGATTGAGGGAACAGCCAACCAATGACTGCCTCAAGTTGTGCATTTGCTACAAATGTGTAAGGAGCCTGCAGGAGCTGGACCTAGACTCCCTACACATTTGTAGCAAATGCACAACTTGGTCTTCATTTAGGTCCCATAACAAGTGGAGCAGGGATTAGGGAGTGAGGGCTGTCTCAGTCTTTGTTCCCTGCCACTGGATCCTCTTCTTGGACTGCCTGTTGGACTCAGTGGGAGAGGATGTGCCTAGTCCTCCTGGGACTAGATGCCCCAGGGTAGGGTAGTACCCAAGGGGGCTCCCCTTTTCTGAGGAGATGGGGAGGGGGCAATGAAGAGAGGGATTTCTAAGGGTGGAACTGGGAAGAGAGGAGAGAGGCAGGACTGTGATCAGGATGTAAAGGGAATAAATAATAAAACAGCTGCCATTTTCCTGGGGCCAGCTCTGCCTGTTGACTGTTGACATTCTCTCATAGAAGAGGGGGTGGAGAGGGTCACTGGACTGTCACCAAGGTTCTGGTTGCTCTCTACCACACCTCCCAGCCACCTGAATGCAATTCCATCTTTATGGCACATGGGATTCTCAGGAGGTGACTGATTGTATCTGCAGACTCCTTAAACTTAAAGGGACAACTTTCTTCTCTTTGTCATCTACAGTTAAAAAACACTTCTGTTGGAACAAGTTGGGGGGGTAGGGGACCTGCAAGAGGAACACAATTCCTTAATGCCTTTTAAGTTTTGCTAAGCTGAGATTCGAAGCTTTCCTCCATGTTCCATTTCAATCCTCCCTGCTCTGCTTCGAGGATATTTTCTCGCAGTGTGCCCTGAAAATTAGACATCTGAACTTTATTGAAAACGGCCTTTGATTTTTGAATAGTGGTCACACATTCATTTGATGTGTGACCAAGGAATCACATTTTGAAATTACTAATAAGGTCCCATATATATTTCTAAAGTCTAAGACATCACTTAAGCTCATGATAAAGTCTTTTTGTGCATCTCTCATTAAACTGCTAATTTTCACTCATCTAGAGGACCTTCTGAGCTCTGTAAAGAGGTTTTTCTCGACTAGTATCCATATCTCCATGTACTTTGATTGTGCTGTCAGATCTTGAATTTTCCATTTTAGATATGTCCACTACAGAATTCAGCTATGTGCTTCTAGAATGATACACCTGGCACTGGATACCTCAAAATGGAGAGAGACTCATTGTGGCTCATGACTCTGGAAGCTGAAGTCTAAGACTCTATGGAGTGCCTTGGCTTGGGGCTTTGCCAAGAGTGATACACTTGGCACACACCACAAACTAGAGAGGCGGGAGAGGGAGGGAGGGAGGGAAGGGGGAGGAGGGAGCAATGGAGGGAGAGGGAGAGAGAGAGAGAGAGAGAGAGAGAGAGAGAGAGAGAGAGAGAGAGAGAGATCTTACCATCCCATCCATTAAGGGCAGACCTACTAGGCCTTACCATAAAGGGCCAGTATTTCCCAATACAACCACCCTAAAGACCAATCTTTTAATATATGGACCATTGGGAGGGGCACTATTTATATTTTATACATACATATAGATTCTAAACATAGAGTCCAAATATGAGTGAAATTGTGGGGTTTTTTTCTTTCTAAATCCAACTTATTTTAATGATATTCTGGTTGCAGCCATTTTCCTGCAGAAGTTATGGCCTCGTTTTACTTAATGACTAAATAAAATTGCATTGTGTGTATATAGCACATTTAATTATCCAGTCATCCACTGATGGACGTCTAGACTAGTTCCAATTCTTGGCTTTTGTGAATAGTATATCTGTTAAATAAATATGATGTGCAAATATCTCTGTTGTATTTTAACTATTAGTCCTTTGGGTATGTATCTAGGAATGATATGCTGGGTTGTTTGGTATTCTCATTTTTTTTGAGAAACCATCTGATTTCCATAGAGCCATGGCATTTACACTCCCACCAACAGTGAATCCTGCCTCCCCTTTCTTCAGGATCCTTGGTAGCATTAGTCATTTGTCTCCTAGTAGTAGCTACTCTGCAAGGGTGAGAAGGCTTCTCAGAGCAGTGTCAACTTGCATTTCTTGGTCCCTCATGTTTTCCTTTTAGGAACTGTGTTATTGGCTTATTTTCTGTTTATTGATTAAATTATTATGTTAATTATTCTTATTTATGTGTATGTCTGAGTGACAGCATGCCACACGTGCACAGGTGTCTGTGGAGGCCAGAAGAGGGAGTCAGATCCCCTGTAGCTGAAGTTCCAGGAAGCCATGGACTGCTAGACCCTGGTGCTAGGAACTGAACTCAAGTCTCCTGAAAGAACAGGAAGCGCGCTTTACGACTGAGCCTTTCTCCAGCCCCTTGTGGGGTTTCTAGTGTTTAACATTCATTTGCAGCTCACTATACGGCCTTGATATTAACCCCTTGTCTGATGTTCAGTTGGCAAAGATCCTCCCTGATTCTATGGGCTGTCTCTTCACTTGGCTATTCTCTCTTATGCAGAAACTTTGTAATTTCACGTAATTTGTCTGTGGAGAAACTCTCCATCTATTCTTATATCTTTCGTTTTAGTCTCTCATTTTCAGGGTTTCAACCATTTTGAATGGGCTTTTGTGCAGAATGAATTACTGGGAGTTGCATTATTCTCCATGTGAAAAATCAAGTTTTCTGGTGGCATTGGTTGCCATTGGTTGAAGAGGCTGTCTTTCCACCAATGTATGCCTTTGACAACTTGTCAGAAGCTAAGGGGCTGTAATTATGGGTTTACTTCTGGGTTTTCTAGTCAACCTCATTAGCCTACATATCTATTTTTGTGCTATGGTATGTTTGTTACTATGGCTCTGTAATATAATTTGAGACCATGTACTGAGCACTACTCTCTGCTAAGGATTGCTTGAGCTATTCGGGACTTTCTGTACTTTCATATGAATTTTATAACTTCTGTTCTTAGTTCTATGAAAAATAGCGCTAGGATTTTGGCTATGCTTCTTCCTCTCTTCCATACAAAATAGTAGTCTATGTACAGGTGGCTCAGAGGACATGAATTCTGTTAGCTTGTTTATGTCATGGGAATCCTTTCTTTCTCCATCGTTTGTGGTGGGATGTTTGAATATGCTTCGCCCGTAGGGAGAGGCACTGTTGGGAGGTGTGGCTTTGTTGGAGGAAGTGTGTCACTGTAGGGGATGGGCTTTGAGACCCTCCTCCTGTTTGCAAGAGAGTCTTCTCCAGCTCACCTTCTGAACAAGATATAGAACTCTCAGTTCCTCCAGTGCCATACCCACCTAGATGCCATGCTTCCTGCCATGATGATAATGGACTCAACCTCAGAACCTGTAAGCCAGCCCCAATTAAATGCTGTCCCTTATAAGAGTTGCCTTGGTTATGGTGCCTGTTCACAGCAATGAAACCCTATCTAACACACATGGCAGATAGTTTTGTTGTATATGGTAATCCACGTTGCTGCCCGTTGTCCTTTAGAACTTGGAGTACATTGGTCCAGACTCTTCTAGCTTTTCAACTTTCCACTGAGAGCAACTACTGGGGTTGTCTTTGTACATGATTTGGTGTTTCTCTCTTGTAGTTTTTGATTCTCTTTTTTTGTTCTGTATTTGTTCTGTATCTTTTTTTGTCTGTGTATTTAGTGTTTTCACTATGCTGTGCAATGAGGAGTTGACATTCTGGTCTTCATGTTTTCACTGTGTCCCATAATTCCTGCATGTTTCTGTCACTGTATTTTTTCATACGTTTTTGTCTTCTAATTCATTGTTTTATCTTCAAGTCCTAATGTTCTGTTATTGATCCTTTCTCCCTGGAAGACTTTCCCCTGTGACTATTTCTAATTGGGTTATTGTTTTGTAGTTCCATCTTCATCTTGGTGTGAGTGTTCTTCGATGTTTCCATCAGTTTTCTTTTTTTTTTTTTTAATTAGATATTTTCTTTATTTACATGTTATATGATTTCTCCTTTCCAAGCTCACCCTCCAACAAACAAACAAACAAAAACAAACAACAAGAACAAACCCCTGTTGCCTCCCCCCTCCCCATGCTTGCCACTCCACCCTCTCCCACTTATTGGCCCCAGCATTCCCCTACACTGGGGCACAGAACCTTCACAGGGCCAAGGGCTTCTCCTCCCATTGATGATTTCAGTTTTCAAATCCCGGTTTGCCGTCCTCATTTCAGACTGCTTCTGTCTGTGTTTTCTAGGGCATCACTTGGGGCTTTGTTGCTCTTCTCTGCAGGTTTCATCTTAAGGAGGTGCTTATCTGTAAAGCTGAGTCTCTTACAGAAAACAGAAAGATGGATATTTTCTGGTTAAATCTTTCTGCATATCATGTGCTGGGTCAATGGCAGTCTATCATCCTTGGCATGTCCCCTTAACTCAACCAGAGAGGTGACTGTATTCTTTCCCTACACACCCCTGGGATGGTGGTCACATACGGAAGCCCCCTCTGTCCATCTTTGGGCTCTGCTTCATTTAACTGCTAACTTTGTATATGTGACTGGTCTCCAGGCTTGGCTGAAAATTCTGGCTATTAATTAAACATTGCCCTCTTTAGTGTCATGTTTATATGGCCAGCTTGCAGTTTTACCATGAGACTTTTCCCTTTTACTGTTTAGGGAGATCTACCGCCTACCCTGTTATTATGATCCCATAGTGAGGTAACATATTATGGTAGTAGGAACATGAGGCATAGCAAAGTTTCTAACTTCCACAGCCAGGGCAGAGGGAAAGGGGGAGGAAGGGAGGGAGAGAGAGGGGAGGGCAGGGACAAAGTATATCTATCCTTCCAAGGCATGATTGCACTGGCATGCTTCTTCTAATCAGGTCCCGCCTCCCAAAATTTCTATCATTTCCCATAAGACCTCACCTCTGGACAGTGTTTGCACTGGAGACCAAGCCTTTGATACATGAGGCTTTAGGGGAGCGGGCTTCATATTGAGACCATAGTACTGTGGGGTAGCTTTTCCCTTTGGTATTTCTCATTCATGCCCCAGGACTCCTGTCCTGGCTGGATATGTGAGCCATAAGTGATACGGTCCAGTCCTATGCTTCTGAAGGCAAGAGATGTGAGCCAGGCACTATGATTTCCTGTTCTTTCATCATTGAAAAAATGGTCCTATGCTGGTATCAGCATCCATTTGAGAAGGGCACTCAAAACAAAGCTCTCACTTTTCGAAAGCTTGGATCTTTCTGACAGAGATAAATAGGTTACAGCACACACTGGAACTTGAGCTCTGTTGCTTTTCAAGCATCTAATTCTGGGCACTCTCTTGTAGGCTATCAGACTCCATGTTTTTCTTCAGTACACAGTAGAGAGCCTCATCTTCTGGATGCTGACACAGTTAGTGTATCTCAGTCTGGGGAGAATTAAGAGTACTGTTTTGCAGCTACTGTTTGTTCCAAAACTGATTCCTGTCCTCTTTGATTGACTTTATAAAATAGAAATAGCATCTATTTATAGAAAACATATTGATAAGAAATGTATATTTACTGCCGGGCGGTGGTGGCGCACGCCTTTAATCCCAGCACTTGGGAGGCAGAGGCAGGTGGATTTCTGAGTTCGAGGCCAGCCTGGTCTACAGAATGAGTTCCAGGACAGGCAGGGCTACACAGAGAAACCCTGTCTCGAAAAACCAAAAAAAAAAAAGAAAGAAAGAAAGAAAGAAACGGATATTTACATTTCCACTGAGTCATCCATGGGCAAGTGATCATTTTTTACTTTTTTTTTTCCTCGAATGAAAATGATCCCTCTCATCTTAGTGAGCTTCTGAAGCATTTGTACAAATGATGTGGTAATTTCCTAAGGTGAGCAGGCAGCGGGGACTAGGCAGCCAGGGCAGAGGTGAAGGGGAGGGAGAGAACACTTCCACAGAAGCAGCTGCAATGTGTAGAGCAGTTGGGAGGCCTTCTCTCTCACCTCTGTTACCTCCCAGGTCAAGGACCAACAGTATGAGAGAGGGGGGGAGGGACTTGGGAGAAGAAAAGGGACCAAGAGAAGGGAGAGCCCGGGGACCTTCTATGAAGACAAGCTCAGAGATCACCTGAAGGTTTACAAGCTCTAGACCCCAACCCATGATTTCTACTTGCTTCAATAAACACTTACTCTGTCTGAGCTTTACTCCATCCTTTCCTGAACACCCAATTTTTGGTTCATCTTTGGAAGGGACCCAAACCTTTAGACAGCCAACCCTCGGCTCAAGGGGGTCTTTATGTTAAGCTGGTTGTTGACCTCATTTATACACAAGTTCCTGTCAGACTGTGGCAGGTGCCTGGCTTCTTTCTTCTAGGCCAGTGCTGCTTCTCAGAGACTGATGTTGGATAGTCTCCAGTCTGCCCAGTTTCAGGACCATCTCCTCAGCCATTGAGGACGCTTATGCTTATGACAGGCACTAACAGGCTGCTCACTCTCCTGTTCTTCTGTTGTCCTGTGATGGAATGAGTGGCTTTGGAGAAATAAAGCCTCCCCTAGACAGATCTGTCACTGACCTGTGTGGAGGAGAGCTGTGTGTGGACGGAGGGTGTAGGAAGGCATGTGGATGTGTGATATAGGTAGAAGGCAGGATGTTCTGTGAGCTCCTGCTCTCCTGTCTGAATTGATAGCTCCCTGTGGAGAGAGGAATAACAGACAAGGATTCAACAAAATACATCTTTCACACAGTTACTCCTCTGATTTCTACTTCTGCTAATATGGCCATAAACAATATATGTGATGGGGCCCATCCGCTCTTCTTCCTCTGCTCTTTCCGACCAAAACACAGATCTGAAATCCTTGCATCTGCAGACACTGCCACCTTGCAGGGAGAGACTGGACTGAGCAGTGGGGCTTCTAGCCTAATTTTGTGTCTAATTCCCTGTGAGATTTCAACAGGGTTCTGAAGGTCAATGTCTTTAGAACAGAAGTGAGGGCATTTGAACATTTTTTTTTTCTGATTCACGGAAAGTAGTTTTTAAAATAATTTTGGTTTAGTTTTCTTTTTTTTTTATTTTGTTTTGTTTTTTCAAGAAAGGGTTTCTCTGTGTAACCCTGGCTGTCCTGGAACCTACTCTGTAGACCAGGTTGGCTTCAAACTCAGTGATCCACCTGCCTCTGCCTCCCAAGTGCTGGGATTAAAGGTACACACCACCATGCCTGGCTGTGATGCTGCTGCTGCTGCTGATGATGATGATGATAACAATGTTGATGATATAATTATAAACTTTTTCCATTTTCTTTCCCCCTCCAAACACTTTCATACATCCCTCCTTGCTGTCATCCAAATCATGGCCTCTTTGTTTCATTGTCAATGTATGCATATATGTACAAACACATAGATTCCTAAGTATAACCTGCTCTGTCTGTAGAATGTTACCTGCATGAACAGAACATTTTATTTTAAATATCTTATCTGACTGCTTCATACTCCTTATGAGTCTATTAAGTTGAAACATTCACACACTTCCCTTTCCATAGAAATGAAATTCTGGGTGGCTTGATATCTCAATCTACAGCTGCCTACAACAGAGACCTCTATTGTTTGAGTAAAATATTGTTTCCTGGTTTCTCATTTCAAAGTTGTTTTATTTTTAAGTACACAATTTGACTCTCCTCATATACTGATGAGGACTATATTGTGAGTGAAAGTTACTCAAATCCAGCTATCAGGAAAAGGGACTTACTTATTGTGGGCTTTCATAAATTGGATCTACTTAGGAGAAGCTAATCTACTAGATACTGGCAGTTTGTACCTCTCTAAACTTCTTATGGACCCACCGACTAGTCCCTGGGCTCTTCTTAAAATTCCTTGTTCATGGCTTACTATCAACCACAGGAGCGCTCACCTCCTCCACTACAAAAGCCACGTCCACAGTCCACTCTCTGCAGATAGTTACACACACACACACACACACACACACACACACACACACACAGAAGGATGTGTGCCTAGAAGGTCTGAGTTACCAGTGAGACCTTTGTGTCAAAGGAGTCTGGGGTAGACGTTATCTGGGTGAATTGTGAGGGTGTCTGTCCATAGGGCAAAAGAAGCACTGGGGTAGAGTCTTCAGAATTGTATAGCATCATAGATATGGCCTGCAGTTCACTGTATACTGCATGCTGTAGGGAATGGATAATATCCCATTTCATTGTGTCTCCTGTTTCTCTCTGGATGGCTACTCCCATGTGGGACACGGCTTCCAGAGCTCCAGCTTTACCTGCTCTATAGTTGCAGTCCTTTACACGAGAATATACCCCATAGACTCAGATATGTAAATACTTGATCCCCAGTTGCCAGCACCTTTTTGAAAAGTTCAAGAGGTGTAGCCTTTCTGGAGGTAGTGTGTCACTGGGGGCAGACTTTGAGGTTTCAAGGCCATATACATTTCCCTGTTCTCTGTCTGCATCTTAACAGTTCAAGCTGTGTGCCCTCAAGTTCTGGTCCGGCCACTGTGTCTGCTGTCTGCTGCCACATTTCCTAGCTATGATGAACTCCTTTTCCCCAGAACTGTAAGCCAAATAACCTTTCATTCTATAAGCCCTTGGTAGTGTTGTTTTGACACAACTATACTAATGTGGAACTAATGTGGAAGTGGGTGCCAGAGAGTAGACTATTGACAAATCTGATCATGGTGGCTCTTGTAGGAATGGGGAAGACTTTGGGACTCTGGACTGGAAATTGCAAATGACTGAGCATTGCAAATGGAGCCTAGTAGGCCATCCTAGTGGGAGCTGGCTATGTGGTCTGGGGAGGCTCATCTCAACAGATTTCAGAGGGGAACATTATTAGCAACTAGGCTCGAGACTGTGATATTTGGGCTTAAAAAAACACATGGCTGCTTTCTGTCCTTGTCCTAAGAACTTGCCTGAGGCTAAATTTAAAAGCAATGATTCATTTCTTTGGCACAGACAATTTCAGGATTGCTTAATACCGAGACATATGGTGGTGGTGCATGCCTTCAATCCCAGTGTTCCAGAGGCAGGTGGATCTCTGCGAGTTCAAGGCCAGCTTAATCTCTAGAACAAATTTCAGGAAAGCCATGGTTACACAGAAAAACTAATACTGACTCTGTCACTTAATTCCTAATCACTTGTATGCATGTTTACAATAAAAAGATCGAACAGGTTAGAAAGAAAGAACTCTGACAAACAATGTTGCAGCCAAGGTCTGTGCTAAAAAAGATAATGGAGATTAGTGCCATTAAGAAAGATCTTCAGCTCAGCAATGGAATAAAGCTGAGGGTTCTTTCTAGGCAAGACTCCCACCTGCTAATCTCCCAACATGTCAAAGGAGGCATAAGGCCTTTTCCTGCCCTGGAGAACAATTCACTCAAACGCAGCCGCAAGGGGACAGGGTATACCTCAATCAAGCAGCAGCCACAACATTGCAGACATGGCAATGCTGTCTGTGTGATGCTGGCTTTAAAGTTTTGGAGGGCAGGAGAGCGAGCAGGTTGGGAAATCTTCCTCGTGGGTTCAGGGAGCTATTGAAACCAAGCAGTACGTAGCAGGGAGTCCCTTTGTGAAGGCTCTGGGAAGACAAGAGGACCTGAGAGGCCATTGAATGGAGCTGTGAACGTGAAGCCTAGCTGAGAGAGAGCTCTTTTCTCCAGTCTGTACTGTTGGCTTTATCAGCAGTCATTTGACTCTAGGAGTGCCCATTTATATGTTGGCCACCAGTTCTATTCCATGGATTGACATGTTTATTTTTATGGCAGTACCATTTTGACCGTTCCTATCAAGCTCTGTAACACCTCTGGATGCCAGGGACAAGGACATCACTAGCAGGGTTTTGCTTGTTTGGTTGGCTGGTTGGTTGGCTGGTTGGTTGGTTGGCTGGTTGGTTGGCTGGTTGGTTGGTTGGTTGGTTGGTTGGTTTGGTTTGGTTTTGGTTTTTGTCAACATCTATGGTCTTTGTGTTGTGCTGTGAATTTTAAGATAACTTTTTTATGCTTCTCTTGAAGAGTTATCTTGGGATTTTGATGAAGATGGCATTGAATCTGTACATCAATGCAATGATAACCAACACTAGGGAACTGTAAGTGAATCCTCACAAGATGCCACTACTCAAGTATGAGAATGGCTAATACTGGGGTATTATAATAATGCTATGTCGCCAGTGAGAACTTAAAGGGATCAGAATCCCACCCTTCAATGCAAGATGCTCAGGCTCTATAGGAAGACCATGGCGTTGACCACATACCTACCCACTCTGTGAACCAGTATGCCCACTTTTAAAAACAAAGACATATATTCACTGATCCCTGTGTGAAGACACACGGTGGCGATTTCATTTAGTCACCATCCCTTCCAGCAGAGATCATCAAAATGTCCTCCAACCGGTGGGTGGATGACAGTCAGTGGCACATCCTTACAGTGCCACACTGTCACAACATGGAACACTCTGCTGTTGCCTAGCAATAAGCAGCAATCAATCACTGGGGCACTCACGACAAGGAGGAACATGAAAAGGGTTATTCTGATTGGGAGAGGCTGGAACTGAAGCCCATGTCCCACATGATTCCATTTACACAAGACTCCAGAGAAGGCAAGACTGTAAGGACAGAGGTCATTGTGGTAGCCAAGGACGGGGTGTGGTTGCAGAAGGATAGGTCACGTTAGGACAGGTGACATCAGTGTTCTGTATCTGGTTTGTGGTAGTGGTTAAAGGACTGCAAAACTCATTAAATGGAAATGCCATTTTTTTTATTGGGGTGCCAGGGAACCAAACCTAAGGCATCTCATTTGAGTATCACAGAGCAAGAGCTCCAGAGCTCATTAAATGCGACACCTAAAAAGGATGAATTTTACCTAATATAATATTTATCTCAATATATTAATTCTTTAAAAAGTCTCTTCCAGGCTAGATTTCTGGGACCTTGGCTGAACCCTTCCCCTCACTGCTCTGAGACTTCTGCAGGGGCTGTCCTCCCTGCCCCCATCCTAGCAGACCACCTCATGACAGGATGCATTAGTCACTTCCTTCACTGCTGGAACAAGATGCCTGGCAGCATAGGCCTTGTAGTTCAGGTCCACAGTGTTGGGTGAGTCACGGTGACAAAGCTTAGGACACCTGGCTGCTCACTTTGCTTCCATAGGCAGGAAGCTGAAAGAAGAAATGCTAGCTCAGAGCTTGCAATTGAGTCAGTCTAAGACCTCAGGCCAGAGAGTGGTGCCAGCTACAACTGAGGTCTTCCCACCTCGATTAACTTAACTTAGAGACTCCCACACAGGCACGTCCAAAGGCTTGTCTCCTAGCTGGTTTTAGACCATGTCGGGTTGGCGATATTAAGCATCACACAGTGAATCTTCAAGCTCTTTCAAGCTGCCTGTGTGTGCTACACAGGATGACTAGAACATAGGCCATCTGGTCTCTGGTCTCCTTCCTGGCCCTGTGGTTGTTCCTGTCAGGCCCCTGTCCTGGGATGTTTCTAAGGGGGAGCAAGCACCACATTGTCTAACCACTTCCACTGGCAAATGGCAGCTGAGGATATTTTCAGCAGGAATTACTAACTCAATGCACAGCAGGGAGAAGTCACAGGGAATCCTGTGCACCCCTCTGCCTTTCTGCAGGCAGCAGAGATCTAATGATGTCTTCACATCCTGTCCTCAGGACACTTGGTTTCAGACACAACTCTCAGCCCTGCTGTGGGCAAACCTCTAACTGTTCTCCAGTGACCTCACGCCTCACAGCATCCTCTACTGCTGACTGGCTGGTTTTACCTGGTTAGGGGTTGCAAAAACCAGTTTAGACTTATCAGCAAGTCTGACAGGGGCTTTCCTGAGGCTAGTTCCTTGTGTTCTTTTAGGAAAGTGGGATGTGTTCTGCTGTTGTTGTCCTTGGGGTTAAGGGCTCAGGCAACACTGGAAGACTCCAGGAAACTCTGCAACAACGGTTGGCAGTGGCCTGACCTTGGTGAGCCTGTTGGAAGATTTCTCTGGAGTGTCACCACAGTGTGATCTGGAGAAGCAGTCTCACTGCACATCCGGGGAAGAGCAGTAATTTGTATACTGAAGATGAAGACATATGAGCATAGTTCCTCTATGGAAACTGCTGAGCAGAGAGAACCTGCCAAACTCTGCAACTTAAAATCTAAAAGAAAATCTAAAAGGACACACACACACACACACACACACTACACATCAGGTCTGCCCAAGATCAATGCCTTCTCTGATATAGTTTCAAGAAAAGTATTGTCATAATCCCCAGACCCCTAAAGGACCAAAGTCTCTCAAAATGTCATCTGCTCAAGACAAATGCTAGAGTTAGGGGACCTGCCCTGAAAGTCACATCTCAAGGTTTTAACAAAGGGTTTTCCCAAAGGACACTCCAAGAGCATCACTCACCCACCTGGAGAGCAGGAGAGGCCTCAAAGTGAGTGGGGGGCTCATGTGTTTACAGATTCCCAGGTCAACCTATCTCAGGACAGAGAGCTGCCAAGCTGCTTCTGTATACTGAACACAGTGATTGAGAAGCGGCCATGTTGTTTTTCCCCACCATGGTCATTGGGGAGGTGTATGTAGACACACCTATGCCGACACTCTTCTTGGGAATTGGTAAAGCAATCTTTAAAACCACTCTCACTGGGCCAAAGAGGTTGCTTGATGCTTAACAGAATGCACAGCTTTTCCAGAGGATCTGAGTTCAATTCCCAGCACCTACATCAGGCAGCTCGTAACTGCTTATAATTCCAGCTCCAGGGATCCAATGGCCTGAGCCTCTAGGGCGCCTGCACTCACATGCATATTACCCATACACAGACACTGAAATATTCACCTAGTGAAAAATAAAAATAAATACTTTTAAAATACTCACATTTTTAGTATCTGTAGGGAACTTTTACTCACGCTGGCCATGCCCACCTCTGTTCTTTCTGACACTTGGGCCTCCTTGTTACAGTATATATATATATATGAAATACTCCATTATTGGTTATTCCTGGAATTCCAATTTGATTTCTCTTAATTAAGACTTGGACTGGGGTCTGAGATTATATCCTAGAGTAGTGGCTCACAACCTTCCTACTGCTGTGACCCTTTAATACAGTTTCTCACATTGTGGTGATCTCCAGTCAGAAAATTATTTCATTGCTACTTTATAACTGTATTTTTGATACTGTTATCAGTCATAATGTAAAAATCTGATATGTAGAAAGCCTGTGTAAGGGTCCTTTGACAGCCCCCCCAAGGGGTCACAACCCACAGACTGAGAACCACCGGTTTAGTGGAAGACCATCAGCCTAGCATGTAAAGGGGGGTTCGGTCCCCAGCACTGAAGAAAGAGAAGAGAACCTGAACACTGACTGGGACCTGTGTGCAAATGAGCTCAGTGACTTACTTAGATGACGAGCATTCGGGATATAGGACTGAGTTTCTCTGTCAAGTGTAAATGCTTCCTACCTCAGAGGAGAAGTCCAAGTGGTATATATAAAAGCAAGCAATCGAACCCTCAGGATTTTAGTCCTACCTTGTT
>NW_022196904.1:55949496-55961378 GCF_008632895.1 Mastomys coucha
TCCATGTGCAGTCCTTGGTTGGTGGTTGAGACCCTGGGAGCTCTGAGGGTACTAGTTAGTTCATATTTATTCATAGCTGCTCCATAGTTAATCTCTGCAACTCCTTCCGTGGGTATTTGGTTCCCCCTTTTAAGAAGGAATGAAATGTCCACCTTTCGGTCTTCCGAGAAGAACGTTTATTATGGATAAAAAGGAGAATGTAGCCAGAGTCAGAGACATCTGGGAGAGTCTAGAGTAGGCATGACTCTGAACCATGTGAGGAGATGGGAAGGGGAAAGGAGAGGAGAGAGAGAAAATTGGTGCAGCAGACAGCAGGTCAAAGGTACAAAGAGAGGTGGGGAATCGAAATGGCTGGGTTATATAGGGGTTATATAGGGAAGAGCACCTCATCCCCCTGGGCTGGAGAGTTCAGGGTAAAGGGCAGGGTGTGCTAGCCAAACCCTAGAACAGATAGGGACTGAGGGATGACCTGGAGGTCTGCTTTGATATGTTAATAAGGCATCTCACTGGTTTGTCCTGGATTTGAAACTTAACAGTGTATTAAGAGGCTTCCATGAAGTCCTGTGTAAGGTTTAAATAAAGTGTCATACCCTGCCCATCCCAAGCCCTTTACATCTCTAACCATTTCCACATTCTTTGAAGGGTTATTTTCCTCACCTAATCTCATCAGTCTGTAAGTCCATGATGGTTCTCAGGCTTGGGCATAGGCTTTCCTCCATCCTGAGCTAAATGGATGAACCGAAATCAGGAGAGGCCCCCTGGAGATAACAAGATGTGTGTGGCCTTGGAGAATTCAGACCAGCAGCAAAGCAGAGGAGCTTCAGGCGGGAGAGACCCGGAGGACACTGATCTGTTTCCTTTGAGTCACAGAGGTTAAACCGCAAGGCTGGAACTCTTCACGTTGGGTACCTGAATTAGAAACGGGCCTCTTCCCTCCCGAGGAGGGCTGCCAGAGAAAACACAGGATGCCTGGTTAATTTTGAATGTCAGACAAACAACAAATAATGTTATATGTGGGTTTGAGACTGTGCATTTTGGGGAAACATATGCTAAAAGCTGTTCGTTGTTTATCTGAAGTAAAACCCAAGTCTAATTGTCCATCCTGATTTCTTCCATCTAACTCTGGTGGACCTGCACCTTGGAAAATCTAATGTCACGTTGTTTCAGTAATGTGTCAGCCATCATTTCAATAATGTTACATTGTTTCTAATGAAGGAGGTCTACCTGTCTCAGAAGTAGCAGGGGATTCTGGGAAATATATTTTTATATATTTCCTTTGTCACCTTCTGGATGATAACTCAGCTGCATGATAACTTCAGAATGCACAGTTGTTTCTGGAGGAGCCGTCCTGTCACACAGTGGCCAAGCAAGGACTTCCACATCTGTTGAGGGGAGCTGCTTGAGAAGCTATGAACACAACTTGAGATTTCACTCCAGCAAGAGGGAGCAAACCATTTGCACCCACTTAAAATTCATTTTGTTTTGTTTTGTTTTGTTTTTCGAGACAGGGTTTCTCTGTAGCCCTGGCTGTCCTGGAACTCACTCTGTAGACCAGGCTGGCCTCGAACTCAGAAATCCGCCTGCCTCTGCCTCCCAAGTGCTGGGATTAAAGGCGTGCGCCACCACCGCCCGGCTTTAAAATTCATTTTATGAAAAGGCTTTGAAGAGGACCTAAGCACCATTTGGAACTTGAAAGCCACACAAAGCCACATCTAGGTCCATGAAAAATGTGCCAGTCTTGGCAAAATGGCCACTAAGCCCCATCCCAGCAGCCAAGGATGGCTATGCCTGGCTCACTAGAACAGCTTCTCACCTAAGGGTCTCAGCGGACATGACACACACTGATGATTCAAAACAAAGTTGGCCCACTCAGTATTTATAAATAGCAACAATCTAAAAGGTCCCGGATCTACACTGTTTACACTGTTTGCAATGTTGCTTTTAGGGAAAGCAAGGTAAGAGGGCTTCATAGGGTAGTGGCCGAATCATGTGCTCCAGGTTAGCTTTGACTTCCAAATGATGGCTGGCAGCCTTAACTTCTCTTTTGCCCAGCGAGGATAAGAATATCTGCCTGCGGAGATGGGGTAGTGGTAAGAGTGGATTTAAATGGGATAATCCATCAAGTGCTTGGTTCTCTTTTGGCACTAACATCCACTTAACAAACATAGAAGTGAGTGGAATGATGGCCCCACCCTCACCCCCAGAACCTGTGAGGTTCTGGGACAGAACCACAGGACAGAAGAGGCCTCACAGAGGTGGTCGCAGTATAAGAAGTATAAATGGGGGATGGTCCTGGATTTCCTAGGGCCCCATCTAAATAAATCCTTTGAGTCCAAGACACTTGAAGTGGAAATTTCTGGGTTCTTTGTGTCCCGTGATTTTCTGGAAGCTGTCTTGCGAGAGGATGTTTTGCTGAAGTGGGTGCTTGAGAGGACACAGGATGTTTAGAAAGAGTATAAGTAGAACCCCACAGACAGCAAAAAGACACTCTTGCATTGCTACACCTTGCAATACTTCCCTGGTCTTCCCTGAACTTCACTTCATAGAGAGAAAAGTGCCAACGAATTTCTGATATTCTGGCTGATTCTGGCCGCTAGCATTGACTGGTGCTAATTGGAGCCTTGTGGTTTCTGCTGGACCCTGCCACTATTATTGACTCATGCTTGGTGTTTACTATTGGACCGGACTACTGTGTATCCTGATAATGAAGAGTGGAGTTGCCCCCAAGAACTCTTTCTAAACAGGTCCACAAATCCTTTTTCTTATAATCCTTCTTCTTCCCCTATTTCTGATTGGGTAAGCTAGAAGGGAGGTTGAAACTTTCAGGAACCATCTTGTAAAGTAGGTTTAGAAAAATCTAAGCCTGCAAATCTTTTCATTGTTACAGTTAGAGAAAGGTTCTGAATATGGGGGAAGACATTCCAAGCCAAGGAATGTGAACATTGTCTCGAAACTGGAAGATGGGGAGCAGGTGGGGGGCACCTACATAGAACCACTAGAGAGAAGAGAGACTTGTGGAGATCTTGATTTGAAAGGAAGGAGGCCTGTGTCAGGCTTCCGACTTATACTTTGTGTGTGGTTCTTTGTTTCAATAAAAAACTAAAATAATCAAAATCATTGTTAATAAGACCATATTCTTTCAAATCAATACCATGTATTTGATGTCTTTCAAAGAACACACACACACATTTGTCTGAAAGAGAGGAGACTTCATAATGTAGTGGTTAACAATTCAATGGTGTCAGGAAAATAAGAAAAATTAGAATATTCATGACAAGAGAAACTTTTTATGGTGTGCTTTGTGTGTGTGTGTGTTACTGCAGGTGCCTGCAGAGTCCAAAAGAGGGCACCAGACTTCCTGGGGCTAGAGCCAGCGGTGGTTGTGATGCCTGACACGGCTGCTGGAAACCAAATTGTTTCTTTGCAAGAGTTGCCGAGCCTCATCTCCAGCCCCAAATTTTAGAAATATCCCAGGGAAAAGCAGAATCACTGAGTATCTCTGACGAATGGATTTTCAGAGTAATTATCAATGTAAGTGTCCAATACCAGACTTGCTCAATTAACAACATCCAGAGAACATGATGCAGCTTAAACTGTTGGAAAGACATAATTAATCACATTCAATTTTTATGTGATGCTAAGGGAAAGAAGCAAAACACCCAATTCTATGAGGATGACAAGGTCCTTTTTCAAGAAAAAAGACAGTTTGATGTGTGTCTGTGGCAAGTCCCTGAAAGGGTGACTAGCAAACAAGTGCTTTTGAGAAGTCGCTGAAAGCAAGCGCTTTGAGAAGGTCTGACCCTTCAGCTGGCTGAGTGTTAGACCAGCTGTTTTTACACTGTGAGCAAAATGCCTGACAGAAACAACTCAAGTGAGGAGGGGCTTGGCTTATGTCACAGCCTCATCATGGTGGCAAGCAGAGGGATGTCCGGCTGCTCTGGCAGAGACTCCTCACACTGCACACTAGGAAGAGAGGCCCAGCTGCCAACCTGAAAGCTCCCTGCTAGCGACCAACTTCCACCACTGGGTCCCATTTCCTACAGGCTTAGCCCGTTTCAAGTTAGTGTCACTGGTAGGGCACACTCAAAACATGAGCCCCTCCTTGGGGGACATTCATGTTTCAAAGTATAACACTTCCCTACATAAAAGGTATTTTCCACCATGGTAGTTCAGATTTAGGGAAAATTTTTACTAAATTCAGGGTCGTTCCCTGAGAACTCCAGAAGAGGTCCCACTGGGAATGTCTATTGGGGCCACAGGGGCAGTGGGTGGAGGCTGGGGCCTTCCCTTCTGGGATGTTGATAAACATACAGGATGAAATAGCTGAGTGACACCCATTTTGCTTAGTTATATTGATTTTTCTAAATGCTCAATGGAAGGCCAGGAAGGAGCGCCGTTCTGTTGCCCTTCTGAAAGCCAGAGTGCCATGACAGGGCTACCACACTGAAGGAATATCTGCCTCATGACTTGGCAAGCCTGTTCTGAAAGGCTCAATGAAAGCAGCCCATTCTTTTCACTCTTCCTCTGCCACTCTTGTTCAAACTAGAGGTTGGGTTCCTCCAAGGAGAAGGGGTGCCAGGCACTGGGACACTCCACGCTACTCGGTTCTGAGCTTAGGCTCCCTGAAGACTCCATTCTATCTACAAACCATCACTAAGCACCCATGGACCCAAGCAACCAAATACTCAGGAGCAAGAGGGACCCGGTGTCCCCAGCCACCTGAGTACAGATCGATTGCACAGGACACGGAATCTGGTTTTCTCAAGCCATTTTTTTCCCCTGAGGGGACAGCGGTAAAAACTGTCTTAGGACTAATCTCATTCCTCTCCCGGTTTTGGATGCTTTCAGCAGCCGTGAGATTTTACAGTTCTTCCTGTTGGCAGAGCTCAGTGGCACGAGATCAATTCCTTTGGCTCTAAACAGGCACATACTTGATGTCTGAGTTGTTGGAAGCTAGTAATATGAGTAAGACGAAGTACAGGTCACTTCAGATGCTGCCACCGCTAAAGTGAAATGAGAGGCCCGAGGGCTTATGGGTAAGCACGTGGTCCTGGGCAGAGCTGTTACGTGTGGCTACCCGCTGCTACCGCAGGTTAATGGTCTGACCTTGGTGGCTATCCTGCCTGGGGCTGAGCTCCACCGCAGCAGCTGCAGTGGTGTGGATGTGGTTTGTCTCCACCCAAGCTCTTGTGGAAAATTGGTTGTGACATAACAGTGCCGGAAGGTGTGGCCTTGAAGAGGTGGTTGGGTTGCTGAGAGGAATTAATGTCTCTTGTGAGGCTGGTTCTTGTAGAAACTTGATTCACTCCCTGAGAGTGGATTTTAATGTGTGCACTTCCTTGGTGCGGTGGTTTCAATGAGATGGCCCCCATAGACTTGTATGTTTGAATGCTTGATATCCAGTTAGTGGAATTATTTGGGAAGGATTAGAAGGTGCATCCTTATTGGAGATGGTGTGACTTTGTTGGGGGAGGTGTGTCACTGGGGTGGATGTTGGGGCTACATAAAGACCACACCAGGCCCAGTCTCTCCCTCTCCCTGCTGCCTGTGGACCAGGATGCAAAGCTCTCAGCTACTGCTCCAGTGCCATTCCCATCTGCCTCTGCTTTGGCCCTCTAAACTGTAAGCAAGTTTCCAATTACATGCTTTTTCCTATAAGTGACCATGGTCATAGCATTTGAGCTAAGTCCCCACACAAACAGCCATCTACCTGTCAGAGATCTTCAGCATCACATTCTATGACTAGAGTACATATGTCCACCTCTGATGTGCTTTTGTGTCCCCTTTTGTGAAGGGTCAGCTGGCCTCTGGGCCGGCAGGTAGACAACCTAGTCTGATCTTTCTGGTCCTTGATGTTTTTAGATCCCAAGAGACAAACTTTATCTCATGGTTCAGTGTGATGTCTACGATGAGATTTTTGTAGGTTCCTTTATCTAAGCAAAGAATTCCCTTCTATCACTAGCTTTATAACATTTTATATATAGAAGTTGAATTGTACTAATCCATTATTTTTAATCCAGTGATACATAGAATCTTCTTTCTTATGTCAATGTGGTAAATTATTCTAACTTTTGAATATTAATCCAACTTTTTTTTTTTTTTTTTTTTTTTTTTTTTTTTTTTTTTTTTTTTTTGGTTTTTCAAGACAGGGTTTCTCTGTATAGCCCTGGCTGTCCTGGAACTCACTCTGTAGACAAGGCTGGCCTCGAACTCAGAAGTCTGCCTGCCTCTGCCTCCCAAGTGCTGGGATTAAAGGCCTGCGCCACTACTGCCCGGCCTTTAATCCAACCTTTTGTCTTGGAATATTCTTTTTATAGATCATGAGGTTGATGTGTAATACATCAAAATAGTAGCCATTATTGGTTGGCTAATATTTTGAGATTATACTTGTATTTATGAGAATGATTAACTAGTAATTTTACTTTTCAGGTGTCAGTACCAAGGTTAGTCTCGTCTATAATATGTTGATATGTTGATAGTGTTTTCTTTTCTTCTTTTTCTTTTCTTTTTCTTTATAGGAAGGATTCCTAATTATATATTGAACAGACAGGAATTTATTCAGCTTTCTACTTCCTCTGATGTTAGTTTTTAACAATTGGTGGGAATTTTGCAGTTTCATCTAAATTTTCAAGGGGATTTGCATATACCTACCCATAATTCCTCCATCTTTATTCTACTTGCAGTGAGACTTTCTACATGCCCTTTGCTGCATTTATAAGATTGGTGATACAATATGGGTGACTTCTTGCTTCATTTCTTCTTCAGGGTGTGAAGATCTGTTGAGGATTCTCTTTTGTGTTCCTCTCCCAGCTGCTGAAAGTTCCTCTGACTGATGGCCTCCAATGTCAACCCAAGTCTTGTTGTACTTGAAAAGAGATATTTGCACAGGGTCACGCACCACCCCCACCTAGGGTCTGGCTGGTTATTATGGGACTTAAAAGTCTGTCCAGGCCCCAAAGCTGGGCGACTCTCAAGAGCTATTTTAGTTCCCAGCTACCATGTATGGTTGGCTGCAGTGTCCTTTAAGACTGAATTACATCAATGTAACTCTCCACACTCCCTTCCCACCTCTGGCCTCCCCTCTCCTCCCTTAATTCTTATCTCAGTTTAATTTGATATTCTCCCATCTCCTTAAGGTAGATACTTATCTTAAAAACTTTAAGTTGCAGTAAAATTCACATAACAAAATTTACCACCTTAACCATTTTCAGTGTATAATACAGCAGCATTGGGTACAAATTTCACTACCATCTACCTCCATAACACCCAAGAAGCCCTGGCTCCCACGCCTCCTTGCCAGAACCTTCGGCAACAACCATGTCTGTGTCTTGTGAATTTGATCACTGCAGATATTTTGTATACTGTATTTGTGCATGCTCATTCATTATTTTTAGCCTTTAAAATTTTCCTCATAATCCACTTTAGTGCAGCTTCTCTCACAGATTTTATGTCACAAATAGATGTGTGTGTATGTATATATAATATACATCTATCTATGTAGCTCTAGCTAGCCTAGAAGTGACTACAAAGATCAAATTAATTTTGAACTCACAGAAATCCTCCTGTCTGCCTTCCAAGTGCTATATTAAAGGTGTGGGACATTATATCCAGATGGATATACATTATGGCTGCTTAGAACTGAACCCAGTTAACTACTTAGGGAAACTTAGCCACCCATATTGCATCACCAATATTATAAATGCAGCAGAGGTCATGTGGAAGGTCTCACTGCAAGTAGAAATAAAGATGGAGGAATTCTGGGTAGGTTTATGCAAATCCGTATCTTAACTACTGAGGCATCTCTCAAGCCCCAGCCATATATTCTTATCATTGACATTTTTTCATTTTTCTCATGATTTGGTCTTCGACCTATGGATTATTTAGAAGTGTCTGATTTATATTATAAACATTTTTACTTGTTGATTTCTGGCTTAATTCTTCTATGGTGAGAAAATGCCCTGTGTGGAATTTCAATCGCTAGGAATGTGTTAAAAATTTGTGTCCTCCTAGAATCTGATCACATGTAACCCATGCTCTATGTAGAATCTTTTAGAAAGAGTGATCGTCCCACAGTCAGGCATACAGACTTACTCCAGTTCCAGGGAATCCAATGCCCTATTCTGGGGATGGAACACCCGCAGACAAAACACTCATACAAATGAAATAAAATGTTTTAAAAATCTAGTAGTATGGTGAATTTAGCTCTTTTGATTTGATTTCTGTTTTAGGTTCACAGCTTTGAGGCTAATTTATCATTTTGTATGCTGACTGTGGTTTGAATTGTTTTGAAGTATCACACAGAGTTCTGGAAAAACTACAATTGCTTCCTACAGTCTTCATTTAGATTTACCTGCCTTTTTATCTATTTATTCATACATTCCTTTATTCATGAATGTTCTTATTGGACATTTGACCCTAGGTCAGTGTCTTAGTGTCTCATGTCTGTGAAGAGACACCATGACCAAGACAACTCTTATAAAAGAAAACATTTCATTGGGACTGGCTTACAGTAAGTTTCGGAGGTTCAGTCCACTGTCATCGTGGTGGGAAGCATGGCAGCGTGCAAGCAGACATGGTGCTGGAGGAGCCGAGGGTTCTACATCTTGATCCTCAGCAGCCAGGAGGAGTCTGTCATCTGCACTGGGCATAGCCTGAGCATAAGAGGATAACTTAAAGCCCACCTACACAGTAACACACTTTCTCCAGCAAGGCCACACTTTCTAATAGTGCCACTCCCTGGGCCAAGCATTCAAACGTGTGAGTCTCTGGGGGCCATACCTATCCAAACCACCACAGTCAGCACCTTTTACATTCAGTGCTTTGAACCTGGAACCTGTAGCTTCATCATCCGCCGGCCCACGTGATTTCCTTTGGAGGAAGTACAGTTTGGTTAATGGCTGCCCTTTTTTGTTTGTTTGTTTTTGTTTTTTTTAAGACAGGGTTTCTCCATATAGCCCTGGCTGTCCTGGAACTCACTCTGTAGACCAGGCTGGCCTCGAACTCAAAAATCCGCCTGCCTCTGCCTCCCAAGTGCTGGGATTAAAGGCATGCGCCACCACCGGCCGGCTAATGGCTGCTTTTTTATTTTCTATTTGCTTTACACTATGTATGTCTCTGTGGTGTTCATTTATACTGCTAGTTAGTTAGTTAGTGGTATGTGTGTGTGTGTATGTGTGTGTGTGTGTGTGTGTGTGTGTGTAAGGGCACATGCACCCTTATCAGGTTAGCTGTCCCTCACCTGTCCTGTACCTGCTCTTCCTGAGCAGGTGGCTCTGTCTTCCACACTTTAGACCATCCTCAGCCATCAGATCTTCAAATACTGTGCCTTACACCCATCTCTCCCCCTCCTCCTTCTCCTCCCCTCCCCTTCTTCTCCCTCTCCTGGATCAGTAACTATGTGTTTTCTCTCAAAGTAGAAAGATCTATATTTTTTATGCTTTGGTCTGCATATATTTTTTTTCTAATTTACCTTCATAATTACTTATTTTCTTAAGCTTTGGATAAACATAACCATTAACCTTAAGTTTAGTCACATTTTTAAAGCTTTCTACTTATTGTTACTGTGATGTTACTGAAAATATTCGTGCTGTCATTTTACTTCTGGCATGAATTAGACTTGTTATTGTAAAGGTTTTTCACTTTGCTTTTTGGGAAAGAAGCCAGTGCATACATAGCCTCAGCCTCCCTCCATACCGTGATCCTCCTGCTGTAGCATCCCCGAGACTGGGGTTACAGGTATGGACCATGACACCCAGATATTTAAAGTAGCATCATAACAACATTGTTACAGCAGCATTAGAATCTCCAGGGGTTATGTTGCTGATGTTTATTTCCCCATCTTGTAACTCCCTCACTGTCCATACCTGGTTATCTTTCATTGAATATTAGACATTTTGTATCATATTGTAGAAGACACGAGGGGCCTTGAGCAGCATACTTCTTTGGAGAAGAACTGCTTTTGCCTCTACCTGGCACTCAGAATAAGTGATAGCCCTTCCCTGGAGACTGAGGACATTGAACACGAGGCACCAGCTTTAGTCTTACCCAGTCTGAGCAACACACAGCCTTGGCTTTCCTTGGACAAAAGGGTTTCTCAGAACAGGAAGTTCTGGTACTAAAGCCAGACAGTCAGGTGAACCGAGGTAGAGGGTCACCACTGATTGCTCTTTATGACTCCAAGGAGTTGGGGTATCTGCTTTGACTCCTCCTTTGCAAGCCATCTGTGCCAAGTTTCCTTGCCTGGCCCATGATGCTCCTGAAGTTTGCTCACCTTTTTGACTACACACTCCTCCTCACTGCCACTGTCTTCTTAGCATCACACCCAAAGCAGCTTTTGAACTGACCACTGCCTTGAGAGGAAGAGGAACCCCACCCCCTCACTTCCGCCCCCACCCCGAGCCTCTCCTCCTCTCTCCAGGAACTTGTCTTCTCAAGTCTTCCCTGTCCCATATTTACTCCAGTGCCTTTAGGCAGGTAGTGGCTAGGCAGCTTTTTCTAGTTGTTCTTGATGGAAGGCGTGGTCTGAAACAAGCTAGTCCAACATCGTTAGAAGCAGAAATTAGACTGCGTATTTTCAAGGCTTTTGAGTAGTGCCAAAATGCCCTCCAGAAAGATGGCAGAACATTAGCTTTCAGTTGTGGTCAGGAAAGGTGGTTTCTCTGAATCTTCCCATCAGTGGGCGTCACCATCGATACCAAAGACACTTCGTCTTTATAGCTTTGCCATTTGCTAGATGAAGAAGAGGGTGGAGCTTCCAGACTTCCTCTTCCGTGACTCCTATGAGGTGGAGTCTTGGTTCCAGTTTCTCAGCCTTTGTATTGGGTGAGAAGCAAGGGGCATTGCGCAGCAGACCTGGCTGGAAACTGGAAAACAAGCTGTAGATGAGTTTGTGGCCAGCATCTGTTACAAGTTCATCCAAGGAACTGGTTCATCAGTGGCCACTCCTTAACATCATCAGTTCCCCCTGATGGGAGCTACTTTGTGCTGTTGCTGCTCAGGAGCTGAAATCCTCAGCACAAAGGCTGGGTGCTGACACACGGGGACATGCCAGGTTCTGGAGATCCTGTGATACCGTCACAAAGACACCAGTGAAGGAAAATGCAAGGTCAACACTCAAAATCCTGAAGGTAAAGGTGGGCAGGCACCTTTACGTTGCTTCTCCCCCTTTCAGAGAGCCTCATCACAAAGAAAGCGTCGCTTAAGCAAGATGACTGTTTTGACACGGCTTGAATCCCATGGCAAGAAACCAGGTTGGGATAGGCTGTCTCTCGGAACATTTTTTTTATCCTTCTGACTGTGGGTCTCACACAGAGGGTGTGCGGGCAGCATCTTCTGCAGCGGAATACATTTGCGTCTGCGTTCATTTCAGGTGTTTGCTTTCTAAATAATCCCCTTGGCATGTGCCAGAGCATTTGGACTTGGGTATTTAATTAGTCATTTTCAAAACAAGAGGGAAGGTCAAAGTGTTCTTAAATGAGGACGGGGGAGAACACCACCCTATTTGCCTCCATCCCGAAGCAATTCTCTCTGGGCTCCTTTGTGGCCACAAGGGCCATAATTCTGGAGCCAAATTTGGGCATCCCACAATGGTGGGTTCAAAGAGGGGTTTTCATTTCTAATTACCCCTCAGGTAGCCCCTGTACCCTTATCCAGTAAATGTGTAATTGGGAGTTCCTGCTTGGAGACTGAAGTCTAGGGCGACAACAACTCTAAAGACAAGCTTTCCTCTGCTCTAAATGGTCTTTTATAGCACAGCCCTCCAGATACAGGGCTTTTTTTTCAAAGGCTTTATGTAGCAGTTAATGGCTGTAAGCAAATAGCCAAACCTCAGATCCTGACTGTGTGCCAAATTCTTCACTAGGAGGGGAGACTCTCACAGTGGT
>NW_022196904.1:55961388-55969506 GCF_008632895.1 Mastomys coucha
GGGGGACAGGTGAGCCATGGCAGGATTTTTTTTTTTCCAAGAAGAGGAACAGTAAACTTATTATGCCTCAAGAAATTTCCAAGGATGTCCCATATATTCCTTGCAGGAAATACTCTGTAATTTTCCCTCCTTCTTGCCAATTTTCCCTACTTTTTATCTTAATGAATGAGGTCTCCTACAACCCATGTCAGAGCTAGTCTCCTTAACTTTTTTCCATATTGTTATTTGGAGACTGGGTTCTCTTCAGATTCCTTTCCACCTACACGTGTGGTTAGGTCGGAACTGGCTGTCCAGACCGCATCAGTGGGCAGGAAGCCTCTGTGATACAATGCACCAGCGGTGATGCATGGAATAGCCAGAGTCCTGGGAGCCACCATCACCAGCCGATGAAGATGAGACAAGAGTGGGCTGAGAGCACCGGACTCTCAGAGAGTGATGTGGAACAAGGTTCTCCCATTACCTTGTTAAGGAGTGTAGGGTTTTATGTAACACTTTCTTATCATCTGGAGCCTAAGGAAAACTGGGGAGATGGCATAGATAGAAACAGTTGAAAACTGCATGCTTAGAAAGAATAGTGGGACCCTAAGTAGTTACCTGAACACATCCTCAGAAATTTCACCAGACTGGCACGGTGGTGGGAGCCAGCCTGTAAAGTGGAGCCTGGCCTGTTTCATAGGTCTGAGTTACATATGAGTCAGGTCTCTGGTTCCAACTTTACTCCAATCTTGCTTTGTTATGAAATCCAGCTATTTCGATGCTGGCTGAGTTTCTCTCCACCCCCTCCCACCCTCCCAGCACACAATGTCCCTGCCCACTGACATCACTGTCCTTGCTGTGAGGAGAAATTGACATTAGGGAAGGGCTTGGCACGGACACATGCTCTGTAATGTAGTGCTAGTAATTTGCTGGTCCGATATTTCCCCTGACAAGAATAAGGAGCTTAACACGTGGCTCGATAGGTGCCTCACAGACTGGGTAACAAGAGAGATTGAAGCAGCAAGGATGAGATGATGAGACCAACACAGAGACAAGTGGAGTGAGAGGAGCCAGGCTTTCCTGACCCACCATTCCCAGGGGCATCTTCTTAGGGACACCCCTCTTGGACATTTGCCATTGCTATTCCTCCTGCCCAGTTCTTCCATCTCAATTGGGGCAGGACTCCCTGCCCCCATGCCCTTCACTCCTACAAACACAATCCTTCTAGAACCCACCTTGACTGAACAGACAGATATGTATGCCTCTGCATTGGCTTCCAGCTCAAGTGAGGCCTCCTGAGACCTGAAACACAAGTCTGGGATGTAGGAAGACAGATGTACAAGAAGCCCACAACTGCCTCTATACTGGGATATTCCCTGGACTGACAAGGGAGGTGGCAGCATGTAGGAATATGGCTATCTCTTCCACGGAACAATATAGTCACAGTAGACACCTAAGGTTCTGCACACGATGCCCTATGGTGGGTTCAGACAGAAATCATAAAACCAGGAGGTTGTCCACATTGCTCACACCACCATGATACTTTTTAGGTGCAAATGTGGGCCAAAGAGGGGAAAAGGGGCCGATTGGGTTGTGGGGAGGGTTTTAGAGGGAGCCTTCCATCCTCAGGCAAGTTAGGGACAGAATGAGTTGGGTTGTGAGGAGACAGCTGCCACAGTCAGAACCCAGGGCCTGGGCCAGTGAGATGGCTCAGCAGGTGAAGAGCCTCCATCCAAGCCTGATAAGTCCGATGACGATGATGATGACGACCTCAGCTCGATTTCCATACCCACACAGTAGGAGAGAACCAGTTCCCACTAGTTGACCTCTGACCATCAGGTACATGGATGCCTCACACAAGTGCTACATGCATTAACTAATTAAGCAAACAAGTCGTAACCCAGGACCTGGCTACAGCCAAGCTGGGCTTTCCCTTTCAAGCTAGGGAGATGAATTATAAGACTCCGGTAAGACCACTGGGGCCTCACCTAGTTCAGATAGAACAATGCTCTTGAAGCTCAGGAAAACTACCTTCTGTGTGCCTAGCAGGAGGAAGGCCTCTAGGAGAGGGAGGAGTCGAGGGGAGAATAAAGGGGAGAATAAAGATACGATGGGTCTGAGGGTGGGCTGCAAGGCTCAGGTATGGCAACAATGTTGCCATTTCCTTCTCTAGTTGAAGTAAGTGCTCTTTCCTCTTTCCTGTCCAGTGAAATCCAGCCTAGTGCCTGCTATTCCTCTATCTGGCCCTCAGCCTGAGGCCTTATCATGACTCCACAGTCCCGACTGTAGCTGTAACACAGTTATTTGCACACATTAGGACATTCGCATGATTTGTGTTTCATTCACCACTGTACCTCCAGCACCTCCCCAAGAGCCTGGGTCACTCACTGCCTCAGCCACCCTCCAAGCAAGAGCAGCGCGAACAGCTGACCCTAAGCTGGGGTGGGTTTCGGCAGCCTCGCCAGCAAATCTCATTCTTCCCGCCAAGCTGACATCCTAGAGGGGAGGAACGGAAACGGACAGGCACACAGACAGACAAGACCACTTCAGAGTGGGAGATGTAAGGAAAAGAAGCAGAAGCATAGGGCATCGGAGAGGTGGCTCTGGCCTGTGGCTGAGGTGTCTTTGAGAAGGCAACATCTCCACAAGACTGATGAGGCATGATGACAGAGGAGAGGTAAGCGAATGGATGAGGCAGAACCAGTGGCAGTGGGCGGGGATTCAGGGAGGATTGTGTGTGTCCTGGAGCCTTGACCTCTTGGCTATTCTGTGCCACCTGGTGTTCGCACCGTACCCCAAAGCGATTTGGTCAAAAGGTAAACCTGGGTGCTCTCAGGAAAGGATGAAGTGAGGATAGGACTCAAGCATCCTCAAGACCAGGGCTCAGTACCTGGGGCCGAGGGAGATGGGCATTGAGAACTTCTCTACTCCTCCCCCTCTTCTTCCCTCTCCCCTAGATCATCAGTGACATCAAGGGTCTGAGAGCATGGGAAGTCGTGCCTCTCCCAACTCCCAATTTGTACAGGGCAGGGGAGAGGAAGAATTCTAAGAATGAGGTCCTGCTACAACAGGACAGTGCTGTCCCAGGTTCCTAGGCCCACTGCTAGCAGAGACACCAAGTGCTCAAGGTGACTATCATGTAAATATCTCCTAGAACCTTCCCCTGTGGAGGGTCCAGAGCCATCTAAACAGTTCTGTCTCAGAGTCCCTCAGGCTCTGTTTCTCAGGCTCAAAGCCTCCAGGGTTCTGGTGGTCTCTTTGTTCCAGGGGAGCCACTCTGCCCACCGGGCTCTGTTCCCATAGAGTGACTTGGATCTGTGGGTTCTCCTCCAGTCTGTCCCCAGAGGCTGGCTGGACAGTAAACTCCATTGTATCCTGGAGCTGTCCTCCCTAGATGTTGGACTTCCTGGTGTCCA
This sequence comes from Mastomys coucha, assembly GCF_008632895.1. Taxonomy (NCBI): domain Eukaryota; kingdom Metazoa; phylum Chordata; class Mammalia; order Rodentia; family Muridae; genus Mastomys; species Mastomys coucha. The sequence continues at coordinate 55,964,781 of NW_022196904.1, forward strand.
GGTTGCACCATGGGAACGGTATCAGGACGACTACTAGCTTTAGAATCAGTGAGAGGCCCTGAGTCAAAGGAGAAAAGAGGTATGATAGAAAAGACAGCCAACCTCCTCCTCTGGCCTGTGTGCTCACAGGTACGCGTATCTGTACATACAGTTGTGAAAACACCACACACTCATACACAATGCTCCCTCCTCTCTCTCTATCTCTCTCTCTCTCACACACACACAAGCACCCCACCTTGGTTCAGATTCCTTGGAAATTTAAACCATAGCAAGGGCAAGTACTAGGGAAGGCTACAAAGGAAAGGAAGCCTTGCTCCTCTGTGTCTGCTGAAGCCAGAAGCCTGAACAAAGGGATCCCACTCAGGTAGGAAACTTGTTTGACCCTTAATAATGGCAAGGCTCCATAGAGGAATTTGTTAATGGGAGGTACAGACAGGTGGGCAGATGTAAAAGAGGAGACATACCAGATTCTGCCGGGCTGTAGGAAATATTGGGTGAGGTTCCCTCTCAAAATACCTGAAGCGCCTCAAAAAACCCGAGGCAGGTTGTGGCCTTGACCGCCATATGCCACAGCTACTGTGTATCTGCACAAGGCTTTGGCAGCTTACTTTTTGAAAACTCAAAATGCGAAAGCTCACATAAATATTTTAATGCCATTCTTAGATGCAGCATTCCAGGCTAAGTCTCTTAATTAACCTCCTATCTACAAGGTGTTTGAAGATGAAAGATTTGGTCAGGAGTGTATTAGTGGCCCAGCAGGAGCCCCCTCCCACCTCAGCACACACTTGTTCCCACAATACCCTGCACAAAGGCCAGCCACGCCCACCTGAAACCAGAACAGAAGACACTCCAGCTAGGAGCAGGGCCCCGCTGCCAGGGCTTAGAGCTCTTTGCGGGTACCTGTGAACTTGCTCCAGTTCCTACAGGGCAACAAGGCAGGGCTAGATGGTCGCAGTGTGCTTGATTATATGCTGTGACCCCTTTTCATTTGAGGAATTCATACTGTTTTTAGCTTACTGTCAAAATATCAAAATCATGAATAACTTGTAGTTTGGGAAATCATAGCACTACAAAGACCTAAAGGTAGCAGGTTTTTCTAAGTTCAAGGACAGACTGGTCTACTAAGCAAGTTCCAGGCCAGCAAGGCTCACATATGAGAGCCTATCTTGTAGAGAGATATGAGGCAGACAAATGGAATACAGACAGAGACAGAGAAAGAGATAGAACTAATGAATTATGGGAAAACAGGTCCATAGCAGCCCAACCTCCCCTCCCCGTTCAGATATTAAGTTTCCTCCATTTACACAGCCAACCATGTCCGTCCACATGCTGCTTTCAGTTGTCATGGCCAAGAAACAAATTGCTCCAGAGCTGAAGAACACAACAACCGTTTATGATCAGGGCAAGGAGAAGGATGTGGACAAAGTATAGTAGTGGGCAGCCCATCTCTGCCCACGATGTCTGGCTCCCACTCTGGAACACCAAGAGCCTCAGAATCACTAGAAGGCTGTTTGCACACATCTCCAGTAGTCGGGTGGCTATTAGCTGTTGTCAGCTTTCTTCAAGCAGTTGTGGTTTCCTCACAGGATGGCAGCTGGGTTGTCTTAAGGTAAAGCTCTTCTAACTAGTTGTAGAAGTCAGGGGCATCGCTTCCACCAGCTCCTATTAATGCATTGGCTCCCGACCTTCCCAATGCTGCCACCCCCCCCCACCTTACAATTCCTTATGTTGTGATGACCCCCCAACCATAAAACTATTTTCGTTGCTACTTCATAACTGTCATTCCAGGAATGATAGTCATGACGGTCAACTGTCAGGAATCGCAATACAAATATTTAGGTTTTCCGATAGTCTTAAGCAAACCCCTATGAAAAGGTCGTTCAACCCTGCAGGGAGGGGTTGCAACTCACTGGTTGAGAACCACGCTGTGTTAGTGGCCCAAACACTAAGGCCTGCCAGGTTCAAGGGGAGGGAAACAAGCTTTCGCCTCCAGGCAGGAAACAGCAAGGTTCCAGAAGAGCCTTTGGGATGAGAAATTATTCTGGGCCACTTTGGAAAAACTTAATATGCCATGTTACATGTTTCTAAAGAGCTTTATCCTTGTGTATATGCGAGTGTGCACATGTGCGCATGGATGCATGCTTGTGTGTGTGGTGTGAATGTATGCCACTTGTGTGCTGTACTCAACGAGATTAAAAGAGGATGTTGGGTCTGGAGAACCAAACTCAGGGCCTCTATATGGGCAGAATCTTCACCACTGAGCATTTTTAAAGTCCTAACTGCCATGTTCAATTCTAATGGTATCTTCACACAGCCCATTCACATGTTTAAGAATTTATTTATTCTTTGGTAATTTAATGCAAATATTGGGCTGGAGAGATGGCTCAGCGATTAAGAGCACTGACTGGTTAAGAGCACTGACTGCTCTTCCAGAGGTCCTGAGTTCAATCCCCAGCAGCCACATGGTAGCTCACAACCATCTGTAATGGGATCTAATGCTCTCCTTCTAGTGTGTCTGAAGACAGCTATAGTGTACTCATATACATAAAATAAATAAATCTTTAAAAATAAATAAAATGTAAATACAATGTATATAAATCGTACCCACACCTTGACCCCCTCCCACCAGTTCCTCCTGGTCACCCCGTCTTATTTCCCTTCCATCTTTATGTCTTCGGTGGCGGTGGTGGCCTCTTGTCTTCTTTCTCCTCTTACAACCCGCTCTAACTCCAGTCATGAGTGGAGGGCACCATCCACTTTTACCAAAGGCTGACAGTTACACAGTGTGGTGTCCTTACCTCACATAGGTAGCTCAAGGATGTGAAATGTGATACATGTAGATTCCTGCTACCCGCACCCCCAAGCTAGCCAGCAGATGAATGATTTCCTGTGCATTACCAGCCAGCAGCTTGCACACTCTCAGAGCTATCCTATATTGATCCACATCACCAAAGATGAGTTTTAGCTGACTCTTTCCCAGGTTGATGGTTTCCCATGCTGGCTTCTACCTGGATGCCTGGATGGTTCCTATATTTATGGGCATGCTATGGTTTAGGTAATTAACAACCATTGGCTGGAACGTCAGAGTTTTTACAATTTCCATTAAGGAGAATTGTGTAGTTCTGGGTAGATGCCTAACCAAGCATCCGTCACTACAGCCTACATTCTGAAACCAGTTCTGTGCTTCCATCCCAGATCCAAACTCCTTAGGAACCACAATAGGGCAAGCGAGCCTCAGTGGGCTGGACCCTCCCACACCAATCAAGCAAGAACAAGCCCCCACAGACTTGCCTACAGGTCAGTCTGATGGAGGTAACTCCTTAAGTGGGGTTCCCTCTCCCTACATGACTCTAGTTTGTGTCTAGTTGACAAAATCTAACCAGCACTGCAGACCTAAGCCACTAGGTCCAGTTTTCATTATCTTACATCTATTGTGAGTGGATACCATGCTCCAGGGCTGAGCGTGGGCGGTCTGCTTTTCTGTCCTCCATACCTTTCTCCTCTGCTTTCTCAGGGTGAGGCTTGCCACCTTCTCAGGTCGCCTTTGCAATGCTTATGCTGAAACTGACCTTGTGGTTGAGTGGCCCAGCCTTGCTTTATAGCACTTTCTTTGTCTCACAGTGCTAAGTATTTCCTATAAGGTGTGGTCCTGTTTGCCCACAATTATGCAAGATGAAAGGGAGGAAAGAGGAGAGTGAAGAGAAGAGAGGGGGAGGCTGTCCGGAGGAAGAGAGGTGCCATTGTTCCAATTTTGCCAGGAGGAAAGTGAGGGCCTGTGGAGTCATATATCACTAGTTGGTTTACAAATAAAGACATCAGAGGCCACTGGTGTTCAAACTCAGGATGTAGACACTCTGTCTGCAACTTTTTTTTAAAGGAAAATTAAATTCCAAAAATATTTGTACTAACTTAAAAAATGCTTCTCCACACGGCTCCCATTTTTAGCTACATTCCTCATTTGTGTTGAATTCTCTCTCTCTCTCTCTCTCTCTCTCTCTCTCTCTCTCTCTCTCTCTCTCTCTCTCTCTAAGTTTAAAAAGGAACAGAAGCTATTCACTAAAGCCAAAGCCAAGATCAGCAAGAATGTCATATAAATGGAAAGAACTCATTGTGTAGAAAGCTAGGGGAAATGGAGAGAAAGTCCTTCTACCATGAGACAGCATAAGAAGCCCTTGAATGGTGAAGCAGCTCCCTTGGAAGTGAGAATAAAGGGAACACACTGAGGGGGCTTAGAACACTAGCAGGAATTTGGAAGGGGAGCCTGGTGATGGGTGAGGTGAACATGTGGTGGCCCAAGGTTCTGGGAAGCAACAGGCAGATAGGACTGCAGCTTACAGATGTCAGTCTTTGCTGTTGCAGATGCATAAGAGGATTCTGGGAGGCAGTGCCTTCCAGTGATGCAGAGCTTGGAACAGCCAGGTGGGCAGGCAGGCCTGGGTTCCACCTGCTGTTGGAGCCATTATTGATGTGATTATAGAAAGATAAAGAGAAGAGGGGATATTTTTGGTGGAGGTGTAGTCAGGTATGGGGGAAGCGGGTGCCTTGGCAGGTCCATGCTAAGGCATCCCTTCCCCCTGAGGGACCAGCCACACAATAGTATAGTATAGAATAGAGTTTATTCAGGGCACAGGGAGGGGAGTCAAGAGGGTAGTAGAGGCAGAGGAAGGGAGAGAGAGAGAGAGAGAGAGAGAGAGAGAGAGAGAGAGAGAGAGAGAGAGAGAGAGAG
>NW_022196904.1:55969523-55990176 GCF_008632895.1 Mastomys coucha
AGGAGGAGGAGGAGGAGCAAAGCAGAGAAGTAGAGGCCAGAGCAGGAGCAGGAAGGCAAGAGCAAGAGCAAGAGGAGGGAGCAAGCAGCCCCTTTTATAGAGAGTCAGGCATACCTGGCTGCTACCAGGTAACTGTGGGGCGGAGCTTAGACAAAGTGCTAACAACTATTCTTTGATGGTGCACCTGATGTTATATGATGCTAAGATGCCATTGCAACAGGACCTACCACCTTTTCTTTCTGTGTTGGGTAATCATTGTCACCCTGTCCCCTTCTAGGTACTAAATAGCCGACACCTGCAGAGGCACCTCAGTGGGCACAGGGGAGATTCACTGGTGAAGCCTAGCATTAGCTACATTTCTTGTTGTTGTAACAAAGTACATGACACACTCAAGAAAGGAAGGATTTATTTTGGTCCACAGTTGGAGAGCATAGTCTGTGACAGTGGGGAGCACATAGCGGCAGGAGCTAGGGCAGCTGTGAGGTGCAACAGTCACATTGCACCCATGGTCAGCAAGCAAAGAGATGAATGCAAGTTCTTGGCCTGTGTTCTCCTTTGACTTGAGTGCAGGCCCCTAGCTTATGGAAAGGCACTACTCACATTTAGGGTGTATCTCTTTCTATCTTATGTAATCCAGTCTAGGAACTCCCTTATAGACATTCCCAGAGCCTGGTCACCTAGGTGATTATAGATCCTGTCAACCTGATGATCAATATTAACCTTCACAAGTCTACCCCTTGTCAGCTGACACCCAAACATATCACATTTGAGCCAGAATCTTCCTCTTCCGGTCCCCATAGGCTCCTAGCCATCTGTTAGTGCAAAATGTATTCAGTCCAACCTCACATCTTGTGGCTTTTGACCCCGTAGTCTTTAACAGTTCTGACTGTTTAAAAGTCCAAAGTCTAATTCTCTCTAAGCCTCAAGGCAATCTCTTAACTGAGAGCTCCTGTGGAAAATAATTTTAAAGCCCATATGTAACTCCAAGACAATTTCACAGAATAAATGCTTTTATTCTCGTAGGGAGGATGAGGGGTCAGCAAGGAAAGTTTGGACCAGTGTAGCACTGAAGCTCAGTGGGGACAAACGCCAAATCTGGACCATGTGATGGAACTCTTCAGGACCCCACATCTTCAGCCTGCTGCCTGAAGTACACATGCCCCCCCTCCGTTAGCCTGGCTTTCCTCCACACTTTCAGCTTTCCTCGGTGGACTTCCCACAATCCTGGTGTTTCCAACATCCTCAGGTCTCCATTGCAACTTAGACTTCAGCTCCTCAGTGTCACACCATGTTCTTTTGGGGGGCTCCTTGGAGGGACCCTGACCCTGTTATATACACTGATAGCTTTTAGCCAGTGTGGCCCAAGCCTGCACAGTTCTTTCACAAACGTACCTTTCATGTCAGTAAAACCATTAGCTACGGCAGGAATCTAGTTCTAAGCTGTCACTACAGTTGCCTGGAAAGTTCACTTAATCTTTTAGGAATCTCATCTCAAGGAGATCCCTGGCTCTGATGCAGGAAGAATGTCAAAGCAACCCAGCATGAAGCAGAGTTGGAGTTTGGTAGGAGACATTCTTGGGGACTAGGGCAGTGGCTCAGTGGCTAAAGTGTTTGCCATCCAAGGTCGAGGACATGCATTTGCATCACCAGCTTCCACCCACCTAACACACCGGTGTGGAAATGCACGCAGCAAGCATGGCACTGGGATGTGGAGACAGGTGGATTCCAGGGGTTTGCTGGGCAGCCAGATTAGCCAAAAGGGTGAGCTCCAGGTTCAGTGAGAGTAACTGTCTCAATAGATGGTAAGGAGCTGAAAATGGTTCACAGTTGAAACTGCTTGCTGCCCTTCCAGAGAACCTGGGTGCAGTTCTCAGTTGCCACATCAGGTGACTAACAACCACCAGAAACTCCAGCGCCAGGGGACCCAAGGTCCTCTTCTGGCCTCCTCAAATACTGCATGAACATTCATACACTTGGGCATGCATACATACCCATTAAATAAATAAATAAATAAACAAACAAATTTTAAAAAGAGGATGGAGATGATAGGGTGGCTAATGTTGACCTCTGACCTCCACATGCACCCACTAGTGAATAATGTGCACACACATCATACACATGCCTGCTCATGGGAATGCAAAGGCATTTTTACTTAGGCTATCTAAAAGGGGTTTGATAAAAAGGCTCAAAGAACATGGTGGTGGTTTGAATGAAAATGGTGCCCATCGGCTCCTATATTTGGATGCTTGGTCCCCATTTACTGAAACTATTTGAGAAAGATTAGGAAATATGGCCTTGTTGGAGGAAAGGTGTCACAGGGGGTAGGCTTTGAGGTTTTAAAAGCCCATACCATTTCCAGTAAGCTCTCAGCCTTGTGCGTATAGATCAAGATGTAAGCTCTCAGCTACTGCTCCAGCGCTGTGCCTGCTTGCCGGCTGCAACGCTCCCTGCCATGAGGTTATGGACTCTAACCCCCTGGACCTATGACACTTTCTTTTCTAAGTTGTCTTGGTCATGGTTTTATGCTTTGAATGAGAATGGTCCCATAGGCTCCTATGATTAAATGTTTGGTCCCCAGTTTCTGAAAGCGCTGTCCCTGCAGCTCATGTGGCACAGCTTAATTTGCCTCACAGTCCTTTTCACGTTGTGCTCAGCTCACTTTCTCCTTTTTATTCAGTTCAGGACCCTGGTTCTGGACTGGATCTAGAGTGGATCTTTCTACCCCAACAAAATCTAGAAACTTCTTCATAGACATGGACAAAGAATTAATTGCCTCCTAAGAAACTCTGAGTCTTGTCAAGTTGACAATATTAACTCCAGCAGCCCTAAAAGTCCTCTCTTTGACCCCTTTGTAGGCTGGCTCTGGGAGGATTCTATGGCAGGTAGGCAATATGCAGAAGGGGTCAGAGGTGAATGAGAAGTGAGAGCCCCAGTTCTAGGGTACACTTCATAAGCCAAAGGAGTGTGTCCTGGTTTGTTTTTGTCAACTTGACACAAGCCAGCATTACCTGGGGCAAGGAATCTCAGTTGAGAAAGTGTTTCCTTTAGGCAAGTCTAAAAGACGTTATTGTAGTTGATGGTTGATGTTTCTAGTCCCTAGGGTCCTGGGTTGATTAAGAAACCAGGCTGAGTGAGGAAACTGTGAGGAATAAGCCAGTCAACAATGTTCTTCCATGACTACTGCTTCAGTTCCTGTCTCCAGGTTCCTGCCTTAAGTTCCTGCTCTGACTTCCGCCAGGGGCAGACTGTGATGTGGAAGTGCAAGGCACATGAACCCTCTCCTTCCCAAGTTGCTTTTGGTAATGCTGTTTGAGCACAGTAGCAGAAACCCTACTTCAGGGAATTGGAGAGACCAATGCCATCAAGACCATGAAAAGTGAGAGAGCTTCAGCTCATTGAAGTTTTCACCACAGTCCCACTAGGAAGGTACAGACAAGGATGCATCGAGAGAGAAAGCTGAGTCTCAGAGCCAGAGCATGGCCAGCTAAATAAAGGCCCTCTCTATCTAATGGAGGTCAGTTTCTCATCTGCCTTCTTTTCCAATTCTATTCCATTTATTTGTCTCATAGGTCCATTGCCTTATTCAGTGAGATGTATGCTGGCAGAATAGGCTATGGGTCTGATGACTTCTGTCCACCATGCCTTGCCTAATGTCCATTCAGGACACTATCTCTTGGAAAGAGATTTTTTTTTTTTTTTTGAGACAAGGTTTCTCTGTATAGCCCTGGCTGTCCTGGAACTCACTCTGTAAACCAGGCTGGCCTCGAACTCAGAAATCCACCTGCTTCTGCCTTCCAAGTGCTGGGATTAGAGAATCCCACTGCCCAGCTTGGAAAGAGAATTTGGTGGTCACAGCATGCACTACTGACTGAGAATGCTATGTGAGGTCTGGAGTTTGAACACAGCTTGGGCGTCTTCCCAGAGGTTCATGCATTAGAAGCTTGGTCCTCAGTATGGCAATGTGAGGGATAATAGACATTTTAACATACAGGGTTCAGTGAAAGGTACTCGGGTCACTGGGCACACAAGCCCTGAGAGGGAATAAACTAGTTCTCATGAGACTCCAGTTCTCACCAGAGTTAAAAAGACAAAGATTTACCCCACTGTCTGGTTTCCTGTCTTGTCATGTGATATTCCCCTTTTGCAACATATTTCTGCCATAAACCATTGCTATCATGTAACACAGCCTAGGAGAGCCCTTCTGAAGTGGAATTCATGAGGCCACCTAATATTGGAGTTTCAGCTTATAAACCTGTGAACAAAATAACCCTTTTTTTTCTTTATAAAATATTCCAGCCTCAGCCTCACACCTAAGAAGCTGAGAACATGGTGGTAGCTTGATCCATGATGCTGGACATCCCAGCAGTCAGTAGTTCTACAGTAGATGTCTCACACTGGAAAGGCAGACAACCTGTTTGCTCCTTAGTCCACAAGGCTGAGTTGTTAGTCCCAATCAGACACTGAAAATCTAGAGGGTTCCTGGAGGGCCACTGGTCCTTAGACAACAATGGAGGCCTAGCAACACTGGCTCTGACATCAGTGAAGAAATCATTGTTGTCCTCATCATTGTTGTCATCATCATTATCATCATCGTCATTGTCATCATCATTATCATCATCATCATTGTCATCATCATTGTCATCATCATGATTGTCATTGTCATCATCATTGTCATCATCATGATTGTCATTGTCATCATCATTGTCATCATCATGATTGTCATTGTCATCATCATTGTCATCATCATTGTCATCATTATCATCCTCTTCCTCCTCCTCCTCTTCCTCCTCCTCCAGCTCTACCTTTTCCTCCTCTTCTTCCTCCTTCAGCTCCTCCATCTCTCTCTCCTCCTCTTCCTCTTCCTCTTCCTCAGCAGCAGCAGCAGAATAAGTCAACTCAGTGGCAAGAGGGAAGACCAAGTGAGTGGAAGGCAAGCAATCTCCCTTCTGCCATGCTCCTTTTTATCTGGGTTGCTACCTGGTGCTGCCCACACATGGGGTGGCTCTTCACATCAATTAAAGGAATCAGGACAACTCCTCAAATGTAGCTCCCTCCTCAGGTAATACTGATTTGTGGCAAGTTGACATTGACACCATCCACCACATCTTATTACAGCAACCCAAAGTGAACTGCTAAAAGTATGCCCCTCACTCTCGGCTCATGAGCTTTTTGCTCATTTTCTAGAAGTAGGGGCCATAAGAAGAGATACCTATGGCTTCCCCCATGTGCCTCAGAGCACAGAGACTCTACCAGTCCTCCTCATCTACTCTCTCTAGTGGTCGGTGTCTGCTCTTAGCTCTGACTCCCCATTGCACCTCCCTTGTGCGAAGAAATCCATCCACAGGCCTCCTCCAGCTGAAGAAATGTCTAACTACTTGGATCACAGGCTTGAGTCATAAACACATAGTTGTTTTGCTTCTTTAGCGTCTTGAAAGATGATGTAAAAGAAAAGAAAACATCTTTTGAGTCACAGCCCCCACAATTACTACCCCAGCTTTCTCTTTTCCTTTGCAGAAAATTTCTTGATGAGTTGCCCATTCCACCATCCCCAGTTCCCTCCTCTTTTCCCCCCCTTAGCTGGCTGCCCAGTCAGCCGTGCACCTCTCCTCACCACAGACAGTGTTTGTCCATTGTGCCAAACCTAGCAGCCAATACCCATCATCTTCTTGTCTCTGTGGTATTAGGGTAGCTCAGCACTTCTGAACCTGTGGGTTGTGACCCCTTTAGAGGTTAAATGACTCTTTTATAGGGGTCACATATCAGATATCCTGCCTATCAGATATTTACATCATGATTCATAACAGTAGTAAAATAACAGTTATGAAGTAGCAATGAGAATATTTTATGGTGGTGGTGGTGGGGTCACCACGACATGAGGAACTGTTTTAAAGGGTCACAGCATCAGGAAGGAGAACTACTGCCCTGGATAAATAAAAAACATCTGCTGCCCCTAATTCCCCCACCCTCCCACCCAAGCCACAGCTGAACAACATTAGCTCCAGAAGAAATGGGACTCTTCAACAAGTTAAGTGTCTGTTCTTATCCTCCGCTGGGGCAAAGACCTTTGGATCTGTGGCAAATTTTGGTAGGCTTGGAGTTTTTTCCCTTCCTCACCATGTTTGACATCTGTTCTCTGATTGGTTCCCTTTTCTCGCTGTGTTTGCATACTAGTATTCAACTGATCAAAGACTGGCTGGTTCCATAAATACAGGCATGTTGGGCTGTATTAGTCAGGGGTCTCTAGAGCAGCGGTTCTCAACCTGTGGTTCACATCCCCTTTGGGTGTTGCCCAAAGACCATCAGAAAACACACACACACACACACACACACACACACACACACGTTACAATTCGTAACAGCAGCAATATTACAGTTACATAAAATTATTACAAGAGTAATTTTATGGCTGGGAGGTCATCACAGCATGAAGAACTGTATTAAAGGGTCACAGCACCTGGCCTGGCTGGTCACTCCTTCTCTCCAGTGAGTGCTCAGGCTTTAGTTCCACTTCCCCCCAAAAGTCCAGAGAATCTCTTGGTCTCAAATACTCTCTGTGCCTAGTGACTGGGCAGGGATGTCTTCTGTCAGACTCTCCCATCTACTCTGGGCTATTTGTATCTCCAGTCAGGTATGAAAGCCACACTGGCCAGTTTGATTGATCTTCCTTAGCATGGTCCCTCCCCAGTCAATCTACTAGTTCTATAGAATGACAGTGTCGATCACTTAGGCCACGTGTGAATTATCTCTGTCCCCTTCTCTTGTTCTCTGTGTCTTATCCCATTTTCTCTTGTAGTGAAAGACAGAGCCCTGAATACTTTGGAAAGAAAAGAGTTTTATTTAGCTCCTGTTTCTGGAGGCATTGGAGCATGGATCTGTCTTCTGCTCATGAGAACCCCATGGCTGATGGGATCACATTTGTTTGGGAATAGATGAGTGTGTAAGAGACCATGCTGTCAGACCAGAAACCAGAATAAGAGAGGCCAGTCTTCTATAACTACCCTTTCTGGAGGACTAACTCAGACTCCCACTGTAACTACATCAATCCCTTCCAAGGACAGTATCCCCAGTGACCAAGCCAACTCTGCCCATTTTGGGGTCCACAACCTCTTGACCTCATGTCACTGGGGACCAAGCCACTAACTCAGGAACCCTTGAGGGACAAAGCACATAGAAACTGTGGGATACTGCTGTACTTCGTTTGCAATACAGTCCTCCCTGTGAGCACCACCACCCTGGCCCACCATGGCTGCTTTCTGCCTGGATCTTTGCAAACAGCCTCACCTCATTTCCCTCCCTCGCCCCATCTCATCACTCAGAAAGAGTGACCTGTTCACACAGAGGTCAGAATAAAATTCTTCCTTTAGTTATGTTGTCATAACTCCCTGTCTCACACAGAGCAAAGTCCCCGCACTGGCCCCATGGCTCCAGCAACACCAGCTTCCAATGCTGTGCACCCCAGCACCGTTGTGGGTCCTGTCTCCCACTCCCTCCACTTCAGAGCTTCACAGTTCTCTCTCTGGAATCCTTGAACCATTGTGAAGAGCCCTTTTCAGGCTCACACTGAAATTGTGCACACTCCCCTCTCCACACCCCTCTGCTCACTCTCATAGGTGTGTGTGTATTTTATTTATTGGCTGGTCTGTTTTACTCCTCAGTCAGATTGTAAGGAGATGTTGACTCCATGGAAACAGGATAGTGTGCCTGTCTTGTCCACCCCTGCATCTCTAGGACTTGGAACATGGTGATAGATACAGAGGTGCTCAGTCTTGCTCCAGCATCTTTGGATTCTCGCCATTCCTGTGGGCCAGCATCACATTCAACCTGTTGTTAGATGAAAACCAGATCTACGAAGAGTCTTCCTGTGCCAACTAAAGCAATCAAGACAGTCCCACACAGACATGCATACAGACCATGCTGATGTAGACAGTTCCGGACAGAGACTCTCCCTAAGGGACTCTAGATTTCGTCAAGTTCACAATGAAAGCTGGGAGCTGAATTCATCACACAAAGTATAAACAGAGAGTCACAAAGAGAATCAAGTGGGAAGGGGGAGGGTGCTAGTAGAAACATGGAGGCAAGTGATGATAGACAGGGCCTACGCATAGGTGTTGTCAACAGGAATTCTGAGGTGGAAGGAGCTGCCTGTGAGCGCGTGTGCAGGGGGAACAGGCCCAGGTGAGAGGCAACAGGCCTGCAGTGTACAAGAAAAGGGAACAGGCAGAGAGATCATGGTCCACTGAAACTAAGACCCTGAAGAAAGCCAACACAAACTAATTCATTAGTTTAAAATACAGTAAGGCTAGGCGTCAGCAGATGGGTGGTTGTGAAAAGCACGGTCCAAACAGTAAAACATTCAATTGTAAGAAGATGGGAAACTGTGCCCAATGGAAAGATATGGATTAACCTTGAGAACACTGAGTTAAGGCTCAAAGCCAGGCTCAAAAGGTGATGTTATACGGTTCTGTTAATGAGGCTCCTGTGCAGGCAGAGACAGAAAACAGGATGGTGGTTGTTGGGGCTGGGGGAAGGTGTCTGTACAGTTCCAGCTTCGGAAGACAAGGGACATCTGGAAAGGGGTGGCCACGAGTGTAACTGAAGTGCACTGTCATCAATGGTGAATTTCTCTCGCTCATGTTTTATCACAGTATAAAAATAAGAATTTAGAACTCAGTAGATATTATTAAAATTTACACAGGCAAATGTATAAACTTTAAACATGCTAGACTATTAATGGGGTGGGTATAACAAAGGCAATAAACAGACAAGTGATCCAAGGCGGAGAGTGATCCTCTGCCTGAATCCAGAGAATGATGCTCAGGGATGGGTAATGGAGCTGTCTCTGCAGTAGTTTCGGGGGACATTATCCTGCATCCTCCTTACTGTAAAGAGAGGGCTCCCTATACCCTAGACCATCCCCAACCCCTTCAAAATCCAGCTCCTACAAGGGCCTTTTTGGCTGCTTGAATGCCCTCTCTGTCAACCAGAAAGACTGGTCCTCAAGTACCAGATGCATCCCAAGGTTGCCTTAGGCTGACCAATCACCTGGCCCAGTCTCCTGCATCCATGGCTAGCACACTCAGTGAGACTTATGCATACAGTAGGTGCTCAGACTATAAGAAGAATGAAGAAGGAGGCTTCTCATGCCTGGACTCTGTGCCCGACTCTTCCTTCTCCTGATTCAGCACACCTCTAAAACCTTGGGAGTGTACAGATGTCCATTTTCTCATTTTTCAGCAACTTATAGCTAATACGGACAGCCAACTTGACAGACTTTAGAGTCACTTAGCAGAGAAGTTTCTGGGTGTGCCTGTGGGGGGATTATCTTGATCAGGTAAACTGAGGCAGGGAAGTCAATCCACCTTAACTGTGGGCTGGTGTCCTGGACTGAATGAAAAGGAGAAAGTTAGCTGAGCACCAGCAGCCACGCCTTCCCACTTCCTGACCCCAGACGCATGCAAACAAGCCACCTCAAGGTCCTACTGCCTGGACTTCCTGGGACTACACCCCTAAATTCTGAGCCAAAATAAAGCCCTGTTCTCCTTAGGTGTTTGTTTGTTTGTTTGTTTGGTTGGTTGGTTGGTTGGTTGGTTTGGTTTGGTTTGGTTTTGGTCAGGTATTTTATCACAGCAATGGGGAAAAATAGCTAAGCAACAACCAGACCTAGTTTCTATTGAAACCATGATTCTACTTGATAATGGAGAACTCATGTCAGCTGGGGCTTAGTTGTTTCTTCTGTTCTGATCAGGTCTGAAGGGCATGGCGGGGTACAGTAGATCTGTGAGTGTCTGGTCACTCATGGGCATGGGGGTGACCACTGCTTTAGGAAGATGAGTTGCCACCATGTCACTTTGAGGAAAGGACGGGTGGAAGAGTCATTTTTACTCCATGCCTGAAATCCAGACCATGATAAAACCCTTCCAGATTTGCCATCTCCAACACTTGAATACACCAAGTGCCCCGATGCTGCTCACTTGAGCATGCAGCTGAGTTTTGATTGATGAGTCCAGTTCTAGGATGACTGAGCCCATGCAGGTGCTGAAGAGAGAAGAGCAGGAGGAACATCAGGGTAGGCTGGGCCTTATATGAGCAAGGCATGACAAGCCAAGCACTGTGCCAAGGGCATGCCTGCTAGTTTTGAATAAGCTTTCAGCCGGGGAAGGAGATAGCCCTCAAACAGTAATGCAAGGACACCCCTGGTGGTGCCCACCAGGTCTCCTGACCACAAAGCAGTCTGGTTAGTATACGGGAGGGAACATAATAAGAGGATTCAAAGTGGCCTGTAGGTAACTGACTACTGAAAATTACACAGAATCTGTTGCCGCTGGGCGACCGTGGCCGCAGCCCCAGGACATGTGTAGAGTGTTACCCATGTTGAACATGCTACCTGTGCCTAGGACACACTGGTCAGCTGCATCAGCTAACCTCCATGTTTGGTGGTAGTATAGGACTGCAGGGACCTACACCTCTCCAGAAGCTCTGTTCTCTCAAGAAGACAAAATCTTGCTCCTTACCAAAGAAAGAGACTCCCCACATGTTGCAGTACCATTCTGAAGCTGGAAACATTTTCCTACTTAGAAAACACAAAAGAAGAGAGGCCTTCTTCAGTTCACCGTTGCAAAGATCGGAGGATGAGAGGCTGCATCTGGTGGTGGCTTTCTGCTGGCAGAGCCCAAAGCAGCCAGGGCATCTCCCCTCAAAAGGCAGGGGCTGTGCATGCTTCTGTCCAGTGAAGGCCTCACTGTTGGCTAGATTCCTTCTGCCCTCTAACACTTACTTCACAATGGGGACTAAATTCCAACCTGAGTTGGGGGGTAGAGGGAGTTGTGTTGAAACCATAGAAACAATCAAAATAAAAAAATTGTTCAAATGACTAATTGGTGACTCAGTGGCTGTGGATGTCTCTAGATCCCATTGGCCAGCATTTAGCTAAACTAGAACTTTTGCCGATTGTTTTATGTTCCTTAATCATAATCTCTTTGATGTTCCTTCAGATTTCTAGTCTCCAGAGCTATTCAGTGAACACAAAAAGTTTAATGACTATGATTTTAGTACTCTAGACAGCCCGCATCAATTGTCCTGAGAAGGAGTGTGTTTGTGTGTGTGTGTGTGTGTGTGTGTGTGTGTGTGTGTCTGAAATCTCGTACTAAATATCTACCTAAACTTTAGCTCTTATAAACTAAATTTTACTTTAATAGATATTGTTGTGCAGGCCCCAGTTCTTCTCTGGCTTTTTCAGAGCACGCCTCCCTGCTCCGTCTTTCTCTTCTCTTGACCAGGTGTGCAAACAACTGGAAGGCGCTCAATAGGTCAAGGCCATCTGTGGTTTTTACCAGTTGGCAGCTGCATGCAGGGAGGAGGCCAGGGTTGTGGGTCTGGGGTTGGGCAACTTTGTAACAAACATATTAGGTGATGCAACAGGGCCTGGGCTTCTGAGAAGCACACATGGTCTCAACTGTGGCACCTTGGAAACAGCCTAAGAACGCAAGGTAACGTTTCCTTGGTCTTGGACTGGGCTTTCCCGTACCCTGCCACCAAGGAGTAAACTGGGTCTGTGTAGGGTTTTAACTAATGTGCACAAGTAAGTTGGGAAATGGTTGTCATGGCAGCAGGGTAGAAGTTAAGACTTGAGGTGGTCCATGCAGGTAAAAGCCAAGCTCATGGTAGGTAGATGCTGTAATGAACGAAGCTCCTATCTACCAATCCTGCAAACAGGCTAGCTTATTAATTATAGACAGCCCAGTCTGGTGTCCCAGGAGGCCCCAGTGTGAATTGAGGGACCTAGCAAGCCAGTTTGGGATTCTGTTCCTCTGCTCACAAGCACCTGGCTTCGTGCATGGTGTCTGCCCAGGATGGCTCATGAGGCCAGGATAGCCTGCCCAGGGTCTGCAGGAGAGAGGGCTGATGATCTTGCCAGCAGCCACCTCCCAGGCCCAGCTGCAGGGCTGGGCTTCCTGAAAACTGTGGGTCTGGAGCAAGACAGCTGACCCCTGCCTGTGTGTTTACAGTTTTCACAGGGCTCTGGGGACAGCTGTGGCCTCCCCACCCCTGTGGGCTCATGGTGATGATGTGGGCCCCTACTGGAGCTACTGGGATTTAGGAACACCATCAGCTATTCAAGAGCTACAGTCTCCCCATGGCTTTCAGCAAATAGGGGGTGTTCATATCTCCTGTAAACTGTTGTTTTCTCCGTGGCTGCCCAGCTCCAGTTAAATATTAACAAAGAACTGCCCCCATGGCCGCTCTTGGGGTATCTGTTTTAAATATTTAAGTAATTGCTCTTCCCCGTCCCTGAATGACATTTTGGCTCAAGTTTTCTGTAACTGCTGTTGTTCCTCTGGTTATTAAATTGTGTAAAATGCCCACCCCTCCTTCTCTCCCTTCCTTCCTCCCTCCCTCCCTTCTCCCTCCCTCTGTAAACAGCTGTCTCATTCACCTCCAGTCAAAACACCCTGGGACATACTAGGGCCCAGAGTATCCTGCAATGCTCTTGTGTGACCTCCTGGGTAGCAGGTGGCTATTGAGCTTGGCGGTCTCTTCCAAGGATGGGGCAGAGGGATTCACCCTGAAGTGTCAGGAACAGCAGGTGAGCTGTGCTGAGTTGGGTCTGTCTCCATCCAGCATTCGGTGGTAACGGGATATTCTGCTTCTACCTGGGCACAGATGTGGAAACTTCCTCTGGCCTTAGATTTGCAATGTTAGGGATCCACACCCAGGCAGGTTAGTTTCCCCTTCCCAGGTAAGGCATGGGATGGCTGTGGCCTGAAGCCTTTTCTGAAGAGCTAGGCCATCTCCTTTCTACTTCATGGCAGGAGCAGAGGGGTAGAAGGTCAGGGGTGACCTTTCTCTTGCTTGGGTCAAAGAAGTCTAGCCCTAGTTATGAGACTCCAAGACCATCCTGCATTTCTGAAGATCACCTCGAGAGTAAACTAATTTAAAGTCACTTTCACTTACCC
The DNA here is from genome assembly GCF_008632895.1 of Mastomys coucha. Taxonomy (NCBI): domain Eukaryota; kingdom Metazoa; phylum Chordata; class Mammalia; order Rodentia; family Muridae; genus Mastomys; species Mastomys coucha. The sequence continues at coordinate 55,982,477 of NW_022196904.1, forward strand.
CCAGGGACTACCATGAAGATCTTAGCATAAAATGAATTCCAACCTCTTTAAGATTGTAAAAACCTTTTAGTACTTCAAACAAACAAACAAAAAACAAAGGGGTGGTTCCAATACTATAATTCCTGATAGGGCACCAGAGTGGACCCCAAGACGCTTCTTGTTGGAGGAGCCTTGCCCTAGAAGGCAGATGCAGCCCTAGAGTCCCATGGGGAGTCGTGAGCCTCCAGATGCATGGCCTCTCTGCACCTTACTCTTCCCCCTTTCTACATGGAGGAAACCGTAGTTCCTACTTCAGAATTGTTAAGATGGACAACTTGGACTTTGTGAGTGATACACTGTCCCTGCGCAGCACTGCCACAACCAGTGAGCTAGCAACTGCTGAAACTAAACAGGAGGGAACTCCTGAGGGAGAGGGTCAGTCAGTTCCCAGGCCACCCTGTGGCCTGGAGACACACAGAGTCATTAGTTGTTGGAACATTTGAAAGAGGGGTTGCCAGCCAGAAATCAAATGGATGGGTAGGGCCTGGAGAGGGAAGGGTCAATGCCTACAGGTCTGCACATGTTAGAGGGAAGTTCAGGATGGTGCCTCTCCCCTCTGAACTTGGGGGCATGGGCAAACCGGCTGGTGGGGAAATACTTGAAGAGCATGGCTAAGTAGAAAGTCTGTTTAGGACTCTGCTCAGTCATTTACCCTTGGCTACCAGACACAGGGTGGTAACAGCCAGCCATGCCTCCAACCCACCCTCAGACACTATGAAAGACACTGGACATCCTTTCCAAGAACTAACTAGTCTTTCAATGTGAGCAGATTTTATGTAGTAGGGTAATGCTCAAAACCTGCCTGAGCATCACGCGGAATGCTCTGGAGGGCTTGTTGAAACATGGAGTAGATGGGCCTAACCTGAGCTTGTTGATACGGATGGGTCTAGACCAGTGGTTCTTAACTAGTGGGTCGTGACCCTTTGTGAATCACATATCAGATATCCTGCACATCCGATATTTACATTACAATTCATAACAGTAGCAAGATTATAGCTTGTAAAGTAGCAACAAAATAATTTTGTGGTGGTGGTGGGGGGTCAAAACAACATAAGGAACTGTATTTAAGGGCCGTAGCGTTAGGAAGATTGAGTGAACCTCTGCTCTAGACCCTAGAGCAGAGATGAGACTCTACATTTCTGATCAGTTCCCCTATTGGTTGCTGTTCTCATTGTCACACGTGGACTGCCTCTCCTTCAATTTCTGGCCTGTTACGCTTGGGACTACTGCAGAAGCTTAGCCCCTTCTGATGTTTGTATTTAACAATCTATAGGCCCTGTCCTTAACACTTTCCGATCCAGGGAGCTACCTTGTAGGGATGGAGACCCTCTACAAATGAAGCACACTACGCACCAGGCACCCAGCACAGTCACCCTGGTGCTCCACTCTCCAAAGCAAAAGAAGGATGGAGAGCCACTGGACACATAAAGAAGATCAGCAATATGAGAAAGAAATATGAGAACAATCAATCTCATAGGGAAAATAAATATTTCAGAAAGCAGAAGATAATTTCTCAAAATATTAACCAGTGTCTTCAGAGAAATGAAGGTATGAGGCTTGTAATTTAAAAAAAAAAAAAAAAGTAGATGCTGTGAAAAAGGAATTACACAGTAAAGACAGGAGCTTAGAAATTAAACACGATGATTTAAATCAAAATTTTAATTAAACTGAGCCAGGTGGTGCTCACTCTTAATCCCAACCCTCAAGAGTCAGAAATGGGTGGATCTTTGTGAGTTTGAAGCCAGCTTGGTCTACATAGGAAGCTTTGGGCCAGCTAGAGCTACATAGTGAAATATTTTCTCAAAACAATGGGGAGAGGGAGAGCTGGAGAGATTGCTCATTGGTTAAGACCATCCGTTGCTCTTCCAGAAGACCCAGGCTTCATTCCCAGGACCACAGGACAGTTAATAGCTGTCTATAAGTCCAGTCCCAGGGGAGCTAACACCCTCTTCTGGCCTTTCTGAGCAGCAGGAAGGCACATGGTACACAGAATACATGCAGACAAAACACCCATACACGTAAAACAAAAACATAAAATTAAATTTGAAAAATAAATTTTAAGATAAACTAAAACAATCAGAGCTGGAGAGATGGCTTAGCAGTTAAGAGCCTATACTGCTCTTGCCAAGGACTCAAGTTCAATTCCTAGCACCCACATCAGGGAGCTCACAACTTCCTATAATTCCTGCTCCTGGGGAACCAACACCTTCATCTGGCCTCCTTAGTCACTCATGTACATGCAACACACACACATACACACAGAAAGAGAGAGAGAGAGAGAGAGAGAGACAGACAGACAGACAGACAGACATATACACATATACAAAATTAGAAAGTAACTTATTTAGGAATAAAATAATCTTAAAATTCAAAGTTGTCAATAAAATATAGCTGGGATGCTTTCTGGAGTTTAGAATGACAATAGGAAGAAACTAAAAATGGAAGTGAAAATCACAGTCACAATAAGTCAACACAGAATGCCAGGTGCTCCATCGTTTCTCTGCAGCAAGCACAGACTACTTAGGAGTGAATAGAATCTCAGAAACACTGGCAGATACTGGCTCAAGGGTAAAGGATCAGAAGTGTTCCTCCGACACTCCTCCTTTGCTGTGTGATTGCAAGCTGGTACAACTACTCTGGAAATCAGTCTGGTGGTTCCTCAGAAAATTGGACATAGTACTACCTGAGGACCCAGCTATACCACTCCTGGGCATATACCCAGAAGAAGCTCCAACATGTAATAAGGACACATGCTCCACTATGTTCATAGCAGCCTTATTTATAATAGCCAGAAACTGGAAATAACCCAGATATCCCTCAACAGAGGAGTGGATACAGAAAATGTGGTACATCTACACAATGGAGTACTACTCAGCTATTAAAAACAAGGAATTTATGAAATTCTTAGGGAAATGGATGCATCTGGAGAATATCATCCTGAGTGAGGGAACCCAGTCATAAAAGAACACACATGGTCTGCACTCACTGATAAATGGATATTAGCCCAGAAGCTCAGAACACCCAAAATACAATCCACAAACCACAAGAAACTCAAGAATAAGGAAGGCCAAAGTGTGGATACTTCGATCCTTCTTAGAAGGGTGAACAAAATACCCATGGAAGCAGTCACAGAGACAAAGTGTGGAGCAGAGACTGAAAGAATGACCATCCAGTGACTTCCTCACCTGGGGATCCATCCCATATACAATCACCAAACCCAGACACTATTGTAGATGCCAACAAGTGCTTGCTGATAGGAGGCCTGATATAGCTGTCTCCTGAGAGGCCCTACTAGTGCCTGACAAATACAGAAGTGGAGGCTCACAGCCAACCATTGGACTGAGCACAGGGTCCCCAATGGAGGAGCTAGAAAAAGGATCCAAAGAGTTGAAGGGGTTTGCAGCCCCTTAGGAGGAACAACAATATGAACTAACTAGTACCCTCAGAGCTCCCAGGGACTAAACCACCAACCAAAGAGTACACATGGAGGGACTCATGGCTACAGCTGCATATGTAGCAGAGGATGGCCTTGTTTGTCATCAGTGAGAGGAGAGGCACTCCTTGGTCCTGTGAAGGCTCAATGCCCCAGTGTAGGGAATGCCAGGGCCAGGAAGTGGGAGTGGGTGGGTTGGTGAGCAGTGGGGAGAGGGGAGGGGATAGGATGGGTGTTAGCATCCAGAACCTACCTGCGACAGATATGTGGGCGGGTCCACAGACCTGTCACCAGGACAACGGCGACCATATTCCCAGAATCCATTGGGCTCAGCTCCCACCTTTACCTGGACTACTACGTCACGGCTTATATATAATTGGCAGCCTCTTCCAGCTCTCTCTCTCTCTCCCTCTCTCCTCTCCCTCCCTTCACGCGCCGCGGTCCTCACTCCCCCCCCCCCTTTCTCCTAATTAAACTTCCAAAAAACACAGAGCTGCTTGTATATGATGTCTGTGGACGCACTGCTGCGAGCCAAATCTATCAATGGGGGTGTTCCGAGGGGAAACAAAGAAAGGGAATAACATTTGAAATATAAATAAAGAAAATATCTAAAGAAGAAGAAGAAGAAGAAGAAGAAGAAGAAGAAGAAGAAGAAGAAGAAGAAGAAGAAGAAGAAGAAGAAGAAGAAGAAGAAATAAAAGTGAGAGCTTCTCAGAAGGTTCTAGAATACAATGACATCAGGCCCTTTGGGGTATAAAAGATAATATGAGCATGAAGTTCTATGAATGAGTGATTTAAATTGTTAGGACCAAGCATTTGGGTGAGAGCTCATGCCTGTAATCTCAGAAGTCAGCAAGGTGGTACAGAGAGATCATGATCTTCAGGGCCTGGGCTACATAGTGAGTTCGAGGCCAGCCTGGTTTGAATAATGAGACTATGCTTCAAAAAAATAAGAAAAAGAGGGAATGGGGTTTCAGGAATAACAAATGAAGACATTCTACAGCTTTTTCTTATATATTTTCCTAGGAAGTTCACCAACAAATCAAGGAGATAAATTAAGACCCAAGCTGAATCCAAGGACCAATGGATGCAACCCAATAGTTAATGACAGGCAATCCATCGGGAGTAAGGCCTACAGAGCAGAGGGACAAGCTTTGATCGTGAGTCCTAGAGGCTCTGAGATGGACGCTTCCAGACAGGGAAATGCAGCGCAGTAGAACACCGGATCAGTCAGCCCCAGTCTAGAACACAGAAACTTCTGAAAACATTCGGAGGATTTGAAATTGGACGACTACTCTAAATGCTAAAACCATCTCTGGTTTCTGGTCCAGCACACAAGGATCCCAGAAGACATCATTCTTGTCGCTGTAAGAAAATTACTGAACAGTGTGAGAACCAATACTGCTTCTTAGATCTATTGGAGAATTAAAGTCACAAGGCTAAGTGCTGGTGGTCTGAATGATAAGGGCCCACATAAGCTCATATATTTGATTGCTTAGTTCCCAATTGGAAGAACTATTTGGGAAGGATTAAGAGGTGTGGCCTTGTTGGAGGAGGTCTGTTACTGGGAGTGGACTTTGAGATTTCAAAAGCTCAAATCATTTCCAATAGCTCTCTCTCTCTCTGACTTGTAAGTCCTCAGCTACTGCCCCAGCACTATCTCTGCCTGCCTGCTATCATGTTTAACTCCATGATGGTCATGGACCCACTCTCTAAAACTGTAAGTCCAAATAAGCTCCTTCTTTTATAAATTGCCTTGGTCATGGTGTCTCTTCACAGCAATAAAAGGTAACTAAGGATGATGGATGCAGAGGCTCACAGCAAGCATCTAGGAGCAAACACCTCCATAGGAGCCATGTTTGATACATGTATACCTAGGCTCCGTGCTACTCAGGAGGTTGAGGCAGGAGGGTGGCTTGAGCTCAGGAGTAGGAGACCACCAGCCTGGGCAACATAGTGAGATTCTATTTAAAACAAAACAAAGCAAAGCAAAACAAAACAAATAAACAAAAGTCTCCAGTGTGATTCGGCAGAGCTAAGAGTAGGAAAACCTAAAATATAGGTGACAAATTGCTGGAGGTTCCGTGTGGACGTTTAACGAAACTAGGGGACCAATGTGAGGGGGTGCCTCATACTTGTGTAAATTTTGACTTCAAGATCTCTGTAGTGAGGATGAAAAAAAACCCACAAAAACAAAACCCATCTGGATCCTCTGGCAAGCAAACTGAAATTCATTCATTTTCAAATTCATACAGAGAATTCTGTTCTTATCAAGGCCTGCTCTCAAAAGAAGTAACATGGCTCAGCCTAACTGGCCAGAGATTTTACAAGAACCCAGTAGGCCTGGGAGATGGAAGTGCCTAGCTACATCGCCCTGTATATCTGTCCTATGTGGAGAAATGAAGGATTTGTAAAGACAAAAGAGTACTCACTCAGTGAAGATCAACACCCAACCATAGGACTGTAAAATGCTCCCATGCTCCCCCAGGCTCTTGTGTAACCACAGGCTTCCACCTCAAAGAACAGCTTGACTCAAGCTTTCTTTTTCCAAAGAGAAATAGAAGCAAGGACACTAGGGAAAAGTGAAGCCCCCGATCTGTACTCTTACAATGAGCAGTAAACACTCAGCCAAAAAAAGAAAGAAAGAAATTCTTGTTTTATCTTTTGTATTAGCTGGTACACCATGTCCGACTTTCAATGGCATGCTACTAGGCAGACTGAAAGTAAAGAAGACAGTTTTAAGAGAAAGAACAAGCAACAAAAGTAGTCTGGGATATAGCAGACATGCTGGAATTATACTAGGAATTTAAGATAATTATAATTAATGTTCTAAGGGAAAACTGTAATGGAAAAAATAGAAAGCACGCGAGAATATATGGGTAGGTAAGTACAGATTGGAACTAAGAGAGTTTAATAAGAAAATCAACAAATTTAAATAAATAAATAAAAGAAACAAACACTGCACATAGCCGAGGAGAGAGTCAGTGAAGTTCCTAAACTGGAGTACAAAGAGAAAGAACCACTGGAGAGAGAGGGGAGCAAGAATCAGGGGCTGAGGTTAGCAAGTGAGTGCTCTGCTCACACTGTGTGCAGCAGCCACAGCGTTTGCTGCCTTTGTAGTACTACAGACTACACATGAGATCAAGGCTTGTGGCTTGGCTTCGGTGAGCCCCTCTTTCTGCCTTGTAGACAGGTACCTCCTCCCAGGGTCCTCTCAGCCTTCCCTCTCTGTGCTCCATGCTGAGAGCTCTGCTGTTTCTCCCTCTTTAGACACCAGTCCTACCAAATTAGGGCTCCTAATATATAGTACCATTGAACCTTAAATAAGTCCTATATGTCCTGTCTCCAAACACAGTTGCCGTGGGATGAGAGCTTTTATGAATGGGTTGAGAGAAAGGCAGGCATTCATTTTTGTTGTTGTTTTGTTTTGTTTTGTTTTTTCGAGACAGGGTTTCTCTGTGTAGCCCTGGCTGTCCTGGAACTCTGTAGACCAGGCTGGACTCGAACTCAGAAATCCGCCTGCCTCTGCCTCCCAAGTGCTGGGATTAAAGGCGTGCACTACCACCGCCCTGCTCAAGCATTCAGTTCTTAACACCCAAAAGCCAGAGAGCCACAGGGGGCTGCAAACTCACTCTGGAACTGAAGGAATGAAACAGAAATTAGGGCCAACTGAAGCATGTGGCCACCATTAGCTTTACCGGGGAGCTTGGATTCCTCCCCCTGGCTGCTGCTACAGAGCCTAGAACATATCAGCTCCCATCATTGCCACCCCTGATGCCAATGCAGCTACTCATTGGTAGAAACTTGCTGGCAAGGGAAGCTGGGAAATCAAGTTCACAGGCTTCCTCCGACCCTGTCAGTGGATAAGAGCACAGGAGGGCAGGTTTGGAGTTGTTACAAAGAACTCAAGAAGTTAGACTCCAGAGAGCCAAATAAAAAATGGGGTACAGAGCTAAACAAAGAATTCTCAATTGATGAACACCAAATGGCTGAGAAGCACCTAAAGAAATGTTCAACATCTTTAGTCATCAGGGAAATGCAAATCAAAACAATCCTGAGATTCTACCTCACACCAGTCAGAATGGCTAAGATAAAAACCTCAGGTGACAGCAGATGCTGGAGAGGTTATGGAGAAAGAGGAACACTCCTTCATTGCTGGTGTATTGCAAGCTGGTACAACCACTCTGGAAATCAGTTTGGCGGTTCCTCCAGAAATTGGACATAGTAC
>NW_022196904.1:55990911-55993674 GCF_008632895.1 Mastomys coucha
ACCCTCAGAGCTCCCAGGGACTAAACCACCAACCAAAGAGTACACATGGAGGGACTCATGGCTACAGCAGCATATGTAGCAGAGGATGGCCAAGTTGGTCATCAATGGGAGGAGAGGCCCATGGCCTTGTCGGGGTTCTGTGTCCCAGTGTAGGGGAATGCCAGGGCCAGGAAGTGGAAGTAGGTGGGTTGGTGAGCAGGGGAGGGGAGAGGGAACAGGGGTTTTTTGTTGGTGTTGTTGTTTTATTTTATTTTATTTTTTCCTTTTTTTCAGAGGGGAAACTGGGAAAGGAGATATCATATGACATGTAAATAAAGAAATGTCTAATTTTAAAAAAAAGCTTGGGAAATGTGAAGTGAAGCTTGGAAAATTGGGTGTGGCTAACCATTGTGAGCAAAACAAAAACGAAATACAATAACAAAAGCAAAAAACCAAAAAAGGTGATTAGAACATTTAAAGGAGGGAAAAACAGCTATAAATTTTATGACCACATCTGGTGTGGCACATGCCTGCAACCGCAGCATTAGAGACACTGAGTCAAGAAGGTTGGGAGTTCAAATCCAGTCCCAGCTACATAGTAAGTCTGAACTAGTCTTGCCCACAGGAGAACCTGTATGAGGGCACTGAAGTTAAGAGTACTTGTTTCGCCTACAAGAGTTACAGGGGTAAAGATTGAGCAGAAATTGAGAGAATGCTTAAGCAATGATTGGCCCAGCTTGAGAGCCATGCCATAAGATAGAACCTGCCTCTGACACAATTAATGATATTCACCTATACTTGCAGACAGGAACCTAGCACCTGACAGGCTTCACCCAGCTACTGTTGGAAACAGATGCAGAGACCCACAGCCAAACTTTAGGCAGAGCTTGGGGGGGGGGGAGGATCCTGGAGAAGATAGGGAGGAAGGATAGAAGGAACCAGAGAGGTCAGAGACACACAAGAAAACCTACAGAATCAACTAATGTGGGCCCATAGGGGCTCATAGAGACTGAACCACCAACCAAAGAGCATGCATGGGATGGACCTTGGACCCTTACACACCTGTAACAGATGTGGAGCTTGATCTTCATGTGGGACTCCTAACAGCAGGAGCAGGGGCTGTCTCCGACTCTGGTGCCTGCCTTTGGTTCCCTTTCCTCCAACTGAGCTGCCTTGTCTAGCCTCAATAGGAGAAGATGCAGCTAGCCCTGCTGCAGCTTGGTATGCCAAGGCAGATATCCATAGGAGGCTTCCCTTTTCTGAGGAGAAAGGGAAGACAGAAGGTGGGGGAAAGGTAGGAACTGGGAGGAGAGTGGGGAGGGGGTCTGCTATTGGGATGTAAAGTAAATTAATTAATTTAAAAAGAGAGAAAGGCCAGGCCGGCGGTGGCACACACCTTTAATCCAAGCACTTGGGAGGCAGAGGCAGGTGGATTTCTGAGTTCAAGGCCAGCCTGGTCTACAGAGTGAGTTCCAGGATAGCCAGGGCTATACAGAGAAACCCTGTCTCGAAAAAGCAAAAGAGAAAAAGAGAGAGAGAGAGAGAGAGAGAGAGAGAGAGAGAGAGAGAGAGAGAGAGAGAGAGAGAGAACAAGAGTACTTGCTGCTCTCCAGAAGCTATAACTCTGTCAGTTCCCAGCACCCACATGGTGGGGTTCACATCTGCCTGGTTTTGAGCAAGAGGGAGGTATATTCGAGAAAGAATCCCTTTGATTTCGGCCTTAAGAACATTCTAGGTCTTATGGCTCAGGAAAAGCCACCAACAGTCCTACTGACTGGCATAACAGTATTGACAAAGTTATCCATGTGCCAACGTCATTCCTTCCTTCCTACCACTGAGACAAATGTTAGAAAAGAACAGGAAACTCCACTGCAGGCCATCGTAAGCTCAAGTTCCCTGAGAACCGCCATGTCCATGTTCAGGATTCCACAAGGCTGTTGACGAATTGGAGCTTTGTAGCGGTAAGGGGTTGTTGGCATGCTGCTCATCTAGAGCCAAATGATTTCAGGTTATTTCAATCCCTTTAATAGCTAGTCACTGCCCAAGTCTGTATCTACCCTTACATCCTTATATGGGATAAACTTTTCAAAACTCTAGTAACTGAGCTTCTGCCACCTTCAAGGCTAAGAATGTCATCTGGTAGCTCTGACGTCTGCTGCAGAAATGTCCTCTCTTTGCTGCTCTTCATACTCAATTCCTATCGATGTTTGTTTTTAAGCCTTGATTTACAACCATCTTACTTGTGTGATTATAAACGTTCACAGAATTGGTTCCGCATTAGAACATGCTATTTGACACAACCGGAATTCTTGTTCCTAGGCTGTGGTCATTCAAACTCAGCTTAAGAACAGACCATTCTTATGCCCTTAGAGGTAGACATCTATCTTTTACATTGACACCAGCAAACAGAAAAGTATCCTTCTATTGATGATGTAGCCAAGATGAAGGTACATCAGAGACAGAAATGAAGGAAGGGGCTGGCCCCCGTGGTTGAAGGCAAAAAGAGTGAAATTCTCAGTTTAAAAAGTATAGAATCCAGAGATGTTATTCAAAGGCAACAAATGAAGAAGTGTGATATAAGTGTATGAGCCCATTAGTTTAATTATTAATCAGTTAATAAGTTATGGTGATTGATGAATGGTGTGTGTGTGCATGTGTGTGTGTGTGTGTGTGCATGTGTGTGTGTGTGTGTATACTAGAACTCTAATAGAACTCTAAACCCTGGGCTTTGGACATGCCAGGCAAGTCCTCTTCCAATCAAGCTATGTCCCAAGTCAGAAAGTT